>NW_024581983.1:0-66655 GCF_017639235.1 Corvus kubaryi
TGCCAAGGTGCTCCTGGAGGAAGGGCTGGAGCTCGGGACGGGGCAGCCCCAGCCAGGTGTCACTGGAGCCACCCCACAGCAGCCTGGCACGGGGGTCACAGCTTTGTTTCAGTGTTTGCCAGCCCTGGGGGCTTCTGGAGTTCTGAGGATCGGCTGTGCCAGGCTTTGGCTTCCTGGAGAGCCACAGCACCATCTCCTGCCTGCTGCTCCTCTGAGCTGCCCACCTCCCCGTGCTCCGCTGCCCAAGCTGTGCTGCACAAATCCATTTTCAGAGCTCCCGACAGCATCCCTGGCGTTTCCCCGGGAACTGAGTGATCCATTGTACCGCAGCTCTGCTCTGACAAACTCAAATTCCCCTCAGCACAGGCTCATCCGTCAGGGAATGGACTCTGAGACGTGTGGGATAATGGGGTCCTAAATTGAGGGAAAGAGGGTGGTCTGATGAAGGTCGTTTGTATTTTGCCCTGGAAATTCATTATTTCCAAAGTCTCCTGGCAGGGAAGAGCAGTTCTGATTGGCACCATCAAGGTGGAATCCAGTTTCCTGCAGGGACACAGGATTTGGGCTCACCCATCAGCTTTCCTGGGACATTCCTGCAATCCTGGTCCTACTGTGCTGCTGGTATTTGTCCCAAGAGGAGCTCAAAAGAAAGAAGAAAACTGGGACTTTACATTTACAGCCTATCTATGGCCCATTGTGTCCTTGTTGTTATCTGTGAGGGAAAAAAATCCATTAAAATTTGGAGGTGGGAGATAAATAAATGCAATTATACCTCTGGATATCAGCAGCAAACTCCTGACAAAGTTCCAACGTTGTTTTGGTGCTGGGGATTAGCTGATAGTGTTAAAAAACAAGGCTGAAATAAAGAAACCTTTAACTGACAAAACACAGATTTTCCCTTCCTGCTGCTACCAAATGTTCAGGAGGAAAGGGTGTAAACTATGATTAGGAGGCAGAATATTCGGCTCAGAGCAGGTGTGACGTTTACCAAAGACACAGATGAAAGTTGGAGGGTTCGGGTGTGAGTGGTGATTATGTCCTAGTCAGTAATTACAGCCTTTGTGTCTGACAAAACACTGAAATTCCACTAAATCCTGAGCTTTAACCTGGACTGGGCCAGATTTCCCATCCTGCTCATCATCTGGAAGCACCTGCAGAGTAGAAAAAAAAAGATCTTCTCTTGAGGAAAACCCCCAGCACCACCTGGGCTCGGAGTTCTCGCAGAAGAGAGGCTTTCTTCCCCCTCTGTTTTTATGTTTGCGTTTCAGTTGTGGTTTCTTTTGATGAGTTCATTTGCCTTTGTGTGGTTTGTCTGATTGCGAGGCATTCCTCCACTGAAAGAACATAAATATTTACAGAGCACCCTACATCAGAAATGTCTTTTGTAGCGAGATCCCATCGCTTACAGCCTGCAAGGAAAACTTACAATTAACTGTGACGGGTTGCTGGCATTTGCATCCAGGAGACAAATCCAATTTGCTGGGTTTGATAGCACCAGGATTGGAGGTTTTCTCAGGAAAACATGGAGCATTGTTAAAAGGCAATTTTGGCCTAAATTCCCAGTTGAACATGTTGTGATCAGGCAGTGAGAGGATATAAAAGTGAGCTCTGTAAAAACGTCCCGGCTTTGATTTGGTTCCAAAGCGTGGCAGCTGATGGGACAAAGGGAACACCTGCAGGAGCCCATCCCTGGGAAATCCACACACTTCTGAGGGAGCTTCAAAGCCTGCTGGCTCCAATTCCTGCTCCTCCTGCCACCATATCACCACTGGGGTGTGGTGACAGCGGCTCCATCCTCGCTCAGCCCCTCCAAAGCAAAGCCCAGCTTACACCACGAGGTTTTCACAAGTCCAAATCTTTCAGGGACAGGGATGCAGGACTCTCTTAACGCCTCTGTCTCTCCAAATATCTTTTCCCATGTCTCCATTCCATCTTATTGTCACAGGAAATTTTGGGTTTGGTGAAAATCTCCAGGGAGGTTTGGAGTGCCCATCCCTGGAGGTGTCTGAGGAAGGCCTGGACGTGGCACTCAGCGCTCTGGGCTGGGGACAAGGTGGGGATTTGGCACATCTTGGACTTGATGGTCTCAGAGGGCATTTCCAACCTCAGTGATCCTGTGATTCCTTGGAAAAGTGATGGTTTAACCCACCAGGGATGAAGGCTGGAGAGCAGTGAGGTGCTCCCCAGCACAGGCCTTGCTGTTGCCATGGTGATGTGGCACTGGTCTCAGCTAAAGTTCAGCTCAGCTGGGCTAAATCCGGCTTTTCTTTGTTCAGGTTGGGATGCACTGGTGACAGAGCCTGTGGCATCTGCTCGGTGTGGGCTGGCTGTTTCACAGGGAGTGACAGGAAGGACACCCATGGCTGGAGACAGCAGCACTTCCAGGGCATCCTCCCCCTCTCCAGGGTGATCCCGTAGTTCCTGTACCTGTAATTCATTAATTTAGGGGTATTCAAGAGCACATTCTGGTAATTCCATTGTTTCTTTTGTTTGGCCAAGCAGGGAAATTCCAGCAGCATCTTTCCTCACCGTTCCAGGGCTTTGCCGTATTTCTGTTGCTGGCTGTGACTTCGCCGTGGGCAGTGCTGGTGATGCTCTGAAACCATGCAATCATTTAAATTGGGTCAGACCCCCTGAATCATCGAGTTCTCCCAGCACTGCCAATGTCCCCAGGAGCCACATCCGCATCCTTTTAAGCCCCTCCAGGGATGGGGACCCCACAGTGCCCTGGGCAGGCTGCTGACTCCAGCACCTATTGGAACAGTGTCCTCAGCCCTACTGAGCACATTGCCTGCCCCTTTCCTGAGATCTTTCTCCTCAGGGAGTGCTGTGGATGAGAGGTTTCCCTGCAGGCTCCCCGAGCTGTTGGATTGTGCAGAGCACAAGGATCTGACACAGATGCGGCAGGGAGGTGAAGTTAAACTTCCCCCATGTGGAGATAAACCTGTGTGCACATGGAACAGTGAGCCAAGGTTCCCCTCCAGGGATGAAATAAAACCATTTTGTGCCTCTGGTTTCTGGCTAACAGACAGCACCACTTCCCACTGCTCTCTGGATCATGAAATTCCTGATTTCCATGGGCAGAGCTGCCCTTGCAGAGGTGGTCACGGCACAGCTCTCCCGCTGATCCGTGACTCCCTGGGAGCAGAATTCCTCCTTCCCACAGTCCCTGACCACTGAACTGGAGTGGAAGGGTGGCTGGGGCTGGATTTCTTCCCTGCTTGTGGCCTGGCAGTCCTGCAGGGGCTGGTGGTGGCTGTCGGGGTAACCCAGCACACAGAGTTGCACAATAAACGGAGGAGAGATGAAAATATTGACAGGAAACGAGACAGGATCCATTATCATGGAATCATGGGATGGGCTGGATTGGAAAGGACCTTAAAGCCCATCCGGTTCCACCTCCTGCCATGCACAGGGACACCTTCCACTGTCCCAGGCTGCTCCAAACCCCATCCAACCTGGCCTTGGACACTGCCAGGGATCCAGGGACAGCCACAGCTTCTCTGGGAAATCCATTCCAGGGCCTCCCCACCCTCACAGGGGAAGATTTCCCCCTAATATCTCACATTGTTAAAACCATCTAATTACTGAATTGAAGAGTATTGACTCCCACAATTGAGCGTTTAAGGGCCAAATCTCAAAATGCTTTAAAATGACAGCCAAGCATTGCCTGGTCTCGCTTCCAGGCCCGATCCCAGTGGGACACAGGACACTCTGCTCCGTGTCATGTGCATCAGTGTCACCAGTGGCAGCAGCAGAGGCTCCGTCAGTCACTGATATCGCCCTGCTCTGTTACCTCTCTGCATTCCTTGGTGCCTTCTGCTTCCAAACATAATTTCCTTGCTTTGGCTGCAGCCTGTGGTTCCTGGCACTCTGTTCTCTGGTGCCTTCTGGCCCTGCATGTGTCTAAATCAGCCCAAATCCCCTCCTGGCCCTGCTGCTGGGGGTGCAGGAAGCCTTTTTTGCACAAGGTGCTGCCCTTCCAAATAAAAAATCCTGCTCAGAACCCAGCAAGAGGTGCAGGGAGCCTGTCAGCTCCTTTCTCCCCAGAGTTCAAACGTGGGCTAAAGGAGTGCAGGGCCTTTCCAGCACCCATCAGGCTGAATTACAGTGACACAGTGATGCATCCTCCTGCTGGGAACAGGGCTTGTTTTCCTCCCTCCCTCCCTCCCGTCAGCACTCTGCACATTTCAGCCCCTTTTCACTCTGTCTCCTTCAGACAGTGCCCTGCACGTCCTGTCTGCCAGCTCAGGTTTAAATGCTCTGCAGGCCTCCTTTGCCCCAGGACAAGGGACGGTGAGTGGGACAAGGGGTCACAAAATTCTCAGTGCTGGAGTCAAGCAGGAAGCTTGGAAAAGGCTTGGGGAAAAGAGACAATTTTCTCCTTGCTGTCCACCCACCTGGCCCAGCAGGGCAAAGAGGATCCGATATCGTGTGGGTGAGGAATGCACGGCCATGAAAACAAACATGGTCTGGTGATTAAAGCCCACACTGGAGGGATCTGCAGAGAGCAGGGGGGACAGTGGGGACAGGGCTCTGGGAAGGGAAGTGGGAGCTGGCTCCTGTTCCTGGCCACTGCTCCGCTGTGTGACCTGGAGCAAATCCCATCTCCTTTCTGTGCCTTTTCTCTCCGGGTGTCAAGTGGGATGCTGGCCCTGCCCGCGTTCCCAGGCAGGCAGAAAGGCAGGCTCAGCGCTCTTTCCCACGTCACAGCCCCCTGGCAGCCGGGGGGAGGCAGGGCCTGTTACTGGGACACGGGGACAGCCCCTGTCCCGGGCTCTGGGCAGAAACAGGACAGAGGCTCAGAGGAGCTGGATGCTTTTCCAGAGGCAGCTGGCAGAGCTGGAATGGGAGTGCTGGCCCAAAGCATCGCCACCCAGGCTCCCGGAGCATCGGGGGCAGCGTCACCGCTGCCAGCTCTGCTTTTGTGCTGTCACCTGCTCATTGCCCACCCCAGAGGTACCAAAGAAGCAGCAGAAGCTCTCAGAACACCCTGATGTCCTCACAGAATGCCTTTAAAAAGCTTTTGGGAGCACCAGCAAAGTGTTTTTGCCACAACAATCTCCGAGCTCTGAAGCTCCTCTTCCCTGCCACATCTGAGCTGCTTTCCTGGCGTGCTGGGAAAACACACCTGCGGTGCAGCACGCTTCCAGTGGAGCTGCAGGTGTTCTCAGGGGCTCTCAGGGCAGTGGCAGCTCATGCTGAAGTGTCTCTGTGTCTCAGGGAGCGTCTGTCAGGGATGGGGATCAGAGCCAGCCCCGGGGAGCGCTGCGGCCACGGCGACAGCAGCACAAAACACGAACCCTGACAAGCAGCAGTGGGGGGATGAAAAGCTCCTGTATTTTGGAGCAGGAAAACTGGCAGGGCTTGGGGGGAAAGCACAGGTACTGATGTGGGGATGCAGCTGCAAAGGGAGCAGAGCTGTTTACACACACTCCTGGTGGGATGGGAGGGCTGCCACCCGAGCTGCAGCAGCCACGGGGGAGTGGAAGGTGGCTGAGAGTGAGGAAAATGCTGCTGGGGAGAAACCACTGCTGCTCTGAAGAACCAAAGGAATGCAGTTCTCTGTTTGCAAGAAAGAAACGAACACATAAATAACCAGCAGAGCTGTGTAGGACGCAGAGGAATGGGTGTATCCCACCTGTGCCCCCTCAGAGAGCAACTCTGGACAACATTCCCAAAGCTGTAGGTGCCATACTGGGCATTGTTGAGCTGGGAGAGGCTCAGCAGTGCCAAGCCTTGCAGCAAACACCTGAGAAAGCAGCAGGAAGATCCATGGAGAAGATGGAGAGGTGGGAGTGCTCAGCCTTGTGGTGGTGACCCACTTAATCCTCCACACCTTAAACGGTTCAAATATTTGACAAATGACTCCCCCCACACCTTTTGGGCTTGGGCTGTTTTTCATCTCCACACAGAGATGCTGATTTGATAAAGGTTTGTTTTCCTGTGTCTGGCAGAGAGTTTCCGTGGAAAATAGCCCAGGCTGCCTTCTGCAAGCTGAGATGGGCACAAGGAATTCAACCCCAGGACAGTCTGGGGCAGTTCTGAGCGACAGAGAGGAGCCTTCCACTGGAAATGCTTTTTCTGGGCCCAAATCCTTGCTCTGCACCCAGACACCCATCTCCTGGCTGGCAGTGATATCCCATTTTCTGCCAAGGAGTACAGAGCATCCCTCTTCCCCTCCTGCCTGAGGAAGCAGCAGGGAGATCCATCTTGTCTTCTCCTTAGCTGTGTTTTATAGCATCAGTACCCACCTCTCCATGGCTGTATTTTAATTGCCTCTCCCCCCTCATGATAAATGCAAAGCTCACAGAACCCATTCAGGGAGGAAAAAAACCAAAGGACTGGCAATAAACCCAGCGTTTTCTAATGTATTCTTCCTCACAGAGACTCCTGGCCTCCAAGAACCCATCTCTGAGTGCAGGGAGGATCTGAAAGCATTCAGATCATGCACACCTTATCAGTTCGGGAAGCAATAAATAATAATAGCAACAATAATTTGCAATTACTTCCCAATGTAATTTAGTTTTTTAAAGGAGAGCTCCAAGTACCCTTCCTTTTTCCTGAAGAGGCTGTGACCCGGGCCCAGCGGGACTGGAGGGATTTAATTGTGGCACTGAGTAATTTCTGTGATGTGGAGCACGAGGAGCTGAAGTGGAGCAGGCTGGCAGAGCGAGCAGCACATCGTCTCAGGACCTCTGCTGACATTCAGCTCTTGTGAGAATAATTGTGGGACAGGAAGGTGACTTTTTACCTTTTCAGCTCTCACCTTCACTGGTTTGAAGCTCCATCCTGCAGGTTCCTACCCAGGTAGGGGCCAGCAGTAAAATTGCCTATTTCCTGCCTTTTGAGAAGGAGCAAAGCGGGTGCTTTGTTACCTGACATTTGCTGGGAGTTTAGGGGAGGATGTGGCCTCTCCCGTCCTTTGTTTTTCACTCTCCTATTCAGCAGAGGAAGCAGAATTGGCCTCTGAGGCATTAAAACCCAAGAGATTTGATATCTAGGGCTGCAATTGCACCAAAAGCCACTGCTTGAATTAAATTTGGGGGTTGGTTTCTGCACTGAGCCAGAAATGAGGAAGACCCCTCCTTTTAGGGGATTAGATGGAGGTCTCTGACAGGACCTCCTGATTTAAGACCATTGACCTTCTCTTACTTCTCAACGTGGCTGCAGCAGAGACCAATCAATTCAGTTTTTCTATGAACCAGCTTTGCATGTCTCTTTGATTGCATTCTTCTATTAAAATACAGAATTCCAACAAGATAAAATGAAACACTTTTTTTTTTTTTTTTACAGATGCCAAACTAAGGTTTCCATGCAGCCAAATCCCAGCCCAGGGAAGATTGGGAATGTCTGGGGTAGAGGGTTTAAATATCAATGCAAACACTTCCTAGATATTTTCTAAATATCTGAAATACAAAAACCATCCTTGACTGCTCTGAATTTCCTCCCTCTCTCAGAAATGAACACATTTTGCCAGGTGAATATTGCACTGGCTCAGTTTTGTGAAGGACACACATTTCCCCCAGGTGAACACGAGGAACTGCTCTGCGTGAAACAGAGCAAACTCCCCCCTCCCTTTTTCAATTGGAGAAGTTCCTCCTCCGCTGGCGGCTCAGAACCGGGTCCCTGCTGAAGGATTGGGTGTGCTTGAAGTTTGACAGATTCACCTGTGCCTGCATTTTTCAGTCCTGAGGAGAAGTTGGACGAACTGCAGAGCGAATAATTCTTCCTGCCTTCAGAGCCTCGTGAAAGCTTCCAGCTGCCATCAGACATTATTCCCTGGGGAACACCAGGATCCCATCCATGGGTGACTTCAGGTTTTTTTTGTGTTCATGATAGAAAGGTGGGAGGGCAGCAGAGAAACTGGGCTGCCAAAAACAGGGGAGGGAAGAGACACAAAGAATAAATTCTACATCTTTCGTGTGAATACTGAATCCTTTCTTTAGCAGCATCACGGATCTTGGCAGGTTAACAGCTTGGTAAATGTCATATATAGATTGATAGATGATTGCAGTTCATTCTCTGCACTCTGCTGACCCACAGCAGCTGAAACTTCAAGGCAGCTGTTCCTGCTGAGCCTTGCTCCCCTCTCTGCTCCCTCCACATCCTCATCGCACACTTTGACTTCTTGCTCTTCCCAGGATTCTCCTTTCCTTGCTTTGTGGCCCAGTTTGTAGCTCTATTTTTAAGAGCAAACCCTGCTCCACTCCCACGTTGGGATGGATTAAGAGCTTGTAATTGCTGCTGCTTTAACTCCTCGTTAAGGAGCTGCCCAGAGCCGTTTAATCAAGGCAGCAGCAGCTGCCTGGCTTCAGGAAGGCTCCGGTGGTGACAACAAGCAGTGGCAGCTGGGGACACATCCCTGCTACCTGGGGGCCTCTCAGGGCCCAGCAGACGTGAAAGCAATGCTGCTCCCCATGAACTCCTGTCCCAGGGGAGCCTGAGATGGTGCCGGGGTTTCTCCTGCGCTTCACTCCCAGCACGGAGCTCTCCCGGTGAGCAGAGCCCTGCCAGCATCACTCCGTGTGCTCCCCCAGGCTCTGTCAGGACACAGCAGACTCCACAGGGGAGGGATTTGGCCACAAACACTCCCTCGGATTTTCCTGGGAGAAAAAAAAAAACAAAATTAAAAAGTTCTCATTCTAAATCTGCGGCTCGGAGAGATTTGGAACCCTCCCACTTCTCACTTCTCACTTCTGCAGAGCTCCTCCTGCGCTCTGTGCTGCCAGGGTGGGAAGGGGCTGTGCAAAGTCCCCCAAACTCCTGCATGGAGAGCCCTCAGCAGCACCCCCAGCCCCTGACGGTGCTGTCCCCTCTCTGCCAGCTGCTGCCAGCCCTGCTGCCCCACTGCCCCAGCCAGCCTCCCTTCTCCTGGCGTTCATTCCCAGAAACTGGGAATTGCCAAGCTGCCCATGGGCTTTGTGTGTGGAAGGAGCACGCAGCAGGATCTGAGGGGGTTGGCACAACAGCAGTGGCGGTGCTGCGCAAACACTGAGGCAGCACAGGAGTCTCTGTGGGACACAATTCCTTCCTCAGTGATTCCTGAATCAATCTCCAGGGCAGGGAATGGGAGAAGAGAGAGCTCACCCCTTTCCCCAGTGATTCCTACATTCTCCTTCCCTTGCTCGATCCTTCCCCTGCAAGGACTTTCTGGCAGCTGCAGCCAGGATTTGTAACTTTAATTTTTGCTGGTTGCTGCTGCTCAATGTCTGTCTCCAAAGCAACCCTCAATGTCTGTGTGGCTCCAGATCCAGGTCTCTTGGCCAGCAATGCAGAGAGTCCCAGAAAACTCTGTTACATTCCTCCTGGAAGGGCACAGGGAAGGAGTCCCAAAGTCTAAGCTGTGGATGGAAATGTTGCTTTCACACTATATGCAAATGAGCCGTGGAACTCCTCACAGAGTCTCCAGAATATGGCAAATTTGGCAAGGGAGCTGAGACAATCCCACATTTTGAGGTATTTAGTGTCCTGTTTAAAAACAGTGTCTGACTTCCACAGCTCTGAGCAGACGCCTCATGCAGCATCTGTTATCTCGCATCCCTCCAAAATGAGGATTCTTGTCCCTTTCCTTGGGCAGAGGTCACGGGGTGGGCTGGCTTCAGAGGGTCTTGGTCTGAGACCACCACCCCACCTTCCCCTCAAACGAAAATCTACTTCATTTGCTTTCAAGAATGTTTAAATCATGTTATTTTTTGGAGGAAAAAGCAAGGTAAGGACGCCCTGGAAAGCTCCATCAGGTGGATGAGACACCCAAAACTTCACATCAGGTTTTGCCAGTAACAAACCTGTCAAAGCACTGAAAATGGCTCAGTAATTGAGACTGCAGTGGAGGAGTTTTAAGAAGGGATAAATGCATTTGGAACGATGGGATCTCAATTTTAAGATTTTGGAGTGGGATTTCTGTAATTGGACAATTTGCAGGTGGAGTTATTTTTACTCCCTAAAACAAAAAGCGCTGTTTACTCTTCTCCTGGCCTGCGTCCCTGCCTGCTCTCTCTTGCTGAGGCCCAGCTCACATCAGCTCACATCGGCAGCTCCCTGCAAAGGCAGAGCAGATTTTCGGTGTCTGAGCACATTTGGGTGAGTGGAGAGGCAGCAGGGAGCATCTCCTTGATGGAGCTGCTCAGCACAGCCAGCGCTCGGGGCACAGGAGACTTGGAGCCAGTGACACCCAGACAGGGGCTGGGGCCAGGGAAATCCTCCTGGAGGCCTCTCAGATGGACTTTGCTGCTCCTGAGGCCAGGGATGGGAGAGCTGGGGCCAGCACCATGTGCAAACAGCCAGGTATGCTCAGCTCAGAGGGATTTTTCTGCACTGACTCATTTTATATTGAGTTGAAACTAAATTGAGCCGGCCACGCTTCAGCATGTGCCTGTTGGAATGGCAAATCCACAGGGAGAGCAGCTCTTTCCAGGCTGGTTCTTGGGTAAAAACAGCAAACATCAGGAGAAGTTGGACCACAGCAACAATTCTGGTCAAATCCTTCCTCATTGAGCAAAACTCCAATCAAACCTGTGGTGCAATTCCTCCTAAGATGCTGTTACAGATTCCCCCTGGAAGGAAACCTGTCTGAGCTGCAAGGATTGGTTGGATTATGAGCAGCCTGACTTTGAAGCAGCCCTCAGTCTTCCTGGTTTGGAAGGATGGGGATCTCAATATTCACTAATTAAACTATTCGTTTTAATTAGATACCACCACCAAAGAAGCATTCCAGATGCAAAGGGGATGTTCTCTTTTTCTCTCATTCTTCCTTTCTTTCTTTTCTTCCCTTATTTCTTTTTCTGCTTGGCGAAATGTTTAAATGCCTTGTCAACACAGAAGAAACACGGGGAAAAAAAGTGACATGATGAAAGATTAAGGAAAATGGGGAAAATTAACAAAGCTTGATAGGCAGGCAATTAAAATCGAAGTGAAGGATCGTTAGTATTCATTACCAGAAAACACGAGCAGGGAGGATTGTGCAGCTGCTGGAAATCCCCAGGATCTGACTGGGGAGAAGTCATCCCAAAAACCCACTTGCTCTTTTGGCTGGTGAAGTTTCCCCTGGCAGTTAAGTGGATTAGCTGCTTTTTGTTGCCTCTTCACCTTTCAAGCCTTATCTGGGCTAAAGAGTGTGTGAAAGGCCTTTGAAATGAGGTTCTTGTCAGGGCTTTCAGGGAGGTGAAATGTTTAATAACTCCCAGCCACAGTGACAGGGGCTGACTGCATCCAGTCCAGCCAGGGACAGGCAGCACCTCTGGAACAGGAGAGAGGCAGGGAACAAGGAGGGGAACGTGGGATTCACGGCTCTCATGGTCCCAGTTCTTACCAAAGAAATGAAAGGAAGAGGAGGAGGATATAGAAGGTGAGAAGGGTGAAGCCTGCAATCATTTCAGGCTTAAAGGCAGACAAGATTCCGACAATCTGAGAGAAATCTGAGGGAAAAGGGAACCAGGAGTGGCTTGGGATGTAATTCCTGCAGCAGGAACACTCCAAACCACCCGCAGGTCCCAGAGGAGAGTCAGACTGCTGTGTCCAGGAGCAGCTCCCACATCCGAGGAGATCCCACAGTGTTAACCCCCCTCAACTGCAGCAGGGGATGGGAACAGCAATTGCAAACAAGACACCTTGAACATGAGGTTAAAAGTGCCTAAAAACCCCTGTCAGGATATCCTGAAACATGCTGAAAGCACAGCAAAGTTGTTTTCATGCAACATCTTCCAAGGTACCATGAATCAGAAGACTGGGAGGGTTTGAACCATTTCTTTCTGAGGGAAGAAGTCAAATCTGATCTGTTCCTTGAGGAAAAATGAAGTGCATTAACTGATCCTTTGGGGGTCCTGTAGGTTACTGAAAGTCACTGGATGAAGACAGAGGGATTTATAATTTTTTTTAGTAGTTGTGGGTGTGAGGAGAACAGGAATTTCCACCTGGTGTCACCTCCATTCCTAGGACACCACCACCAGTTTTTCTGGCACCCAGTTAACTTCAGCAAACTTGTTAATCAGCAAACAAGTGATAATCACCTACAACAGAGTGCTTGAACACACAGAGAGGGATGTGGGCAGAAAAGAAG
Organism: Corvus kubaryi; assembly: GCF_017639235.1. Classification (NCBI taxonomy): domain Eukaryota; kingdom Metazoa; phylum Chordata; class Aves; order Passeriformes; family Corvidae; genus Corvus; species Corvus kubaryi. The sequence goes on from NW_024581983.1 coordinate 12,059, forward strand.
CCAGAAAGCTTTGGGAAGCCTTTCCTGCCCTGAACTTGTGGCCCCGTGACTCTGCTGCCGGGAGATAAAAAATCCAAAATCCTGCCTTCTGCCGCAAGGGAAAAACCCCAAAACATTGCAGGAGCTGCCCACTTGCAGTCTGGGCAGTCAGGACCTTCCTGACAGTGCTGTCAGTCCCAGCCTGACCCCTCTGGGCCTCAGCTTTCCCTGCCTTTAATTGTGGGGTCTTCCAGCCTAGGCATTGATTTGCTTCTGGGGAGCTTCAGGCTCTGCTTTCATGTTGGTAATCTGTGATCTGACAGATTAGGGGGATTATTTAGGGCTGGAGCCCCAATTAACGATGCTACTGAGGGGCAGAGCAGAGATGAAAACTACCCCTGGCTTTTCATCTCCCTGTTGTAAACACAAACTCCGTTCTAGGAGGGATCTTTGGCTGGACCAAGCCCTGGAGCTGATGGCACTTGAGCTGCAGGCATAGGATGAAAGGCTCTGGGAAAGGGGCAGGTTTAAGTCCCACAGATAATCTGCATTATTCCTGCTCCCCACTGATGCTGCTGGTCGTGTTCACCCCTCTCCTTTCCCAGGAACTCTCTTGGAAGACTCACTTTTTATATAACTTATCTGCCAGGAGGGTTATGATAAATGGCAGGACACAAACATGGCTTTTCCAGGTTGGGTTTGGGGCTTTTTGTTGGTTTTTTTTTTTTTGCCTTCTAGCAATTCAGGAGTGAGAGTGGAAGCAAGGCCGAGCTGCAGCTGCCGGGTAACCTCGCAGTGGCATTGCTGTCCCTGCCCTCCCTGCAGCCCCAGGTGCTCCAGGTGCCTCACGCTCCCAGTTAATGCCTTCCCTGTCTGGATGAAGCAGTGCTTTGAGGCTGGGGCCAGACAAATTGGTCTCTGGGGAGGACAGGGATGTGTGGCAGCACTGGTTTGCATCATCCAAGCAGCAGCATCCAAACAGCCAGGCCACCCTATTCCCACAGCAGCGGGGCTTGGGGAGAGGAGGCTGAGCCTGGGGACAGGGATCCACCTGGGACTGTGCATCATTAAGCCACAACTGGGGCTTTTCTCTGTGTATTTTGGGATTTAAAACCTCTTCCATTTCGAATCAGGTCAGGCTAAGATGACTCTGAGCACGCTGCAGCCCAAGCAGAGAGTTCAGGCAAGAGGGGAAGGTGTTTGCATCACTGAAAACCTTTTAAAATTGCAAAGCTGCCTAAAAGATTCCTTAAATACTCGAAGAGCAGCATTAAAGCAAATACCCTTGCCCCTGCTGGCTTTGGTGCCTGCCTGGGGGTGGGATCAGTGTCCCAGGATCAGGGCTCCTGCAGTCTGGCATTCCCTGCCCCCAGACCCATGGAAAATACATTCCTGGAGAAAGACGCAAGGGGTCCAGTCATAACCAGGTGCTCAGAAGCAGCACAGTCCGATTTTAACCCCCCCAGTATCTTGGTTAGGAAGAAATATCAGATTTCATTTTGTACAATCACGACCAAGTATGAGGAGTGTGCCTGAAGCTCCCCCGTGGAACGTGAGAAAGGATCGCCCTGAGTTTGCCCCTGGTGTGCCAATGCTGAAGGTCCTGGCCCTTGTAGGTGTGATGGACTGGGCTGTGTGTCTCTTCTGAAAATTGAGGCTGATGCTGACCTGCCACGAGAACATTCTGAGCTCTGTCCACGTTAGTTCTGCTCCTTAATTGCCAAGGTGAGAGTTTAATGAACAGAGGGAAGGTGCAGGATTCCCACTTTGTTCAGTGTTTGTTGCCTTCCCCAGTTGCTCTCCGGGCTCTTTGGATATGGAAGGAACCCCCCAGCAGATCCACAAGCTGTGAAAGCCCAAACTCCTTCCTTGTGCCACCCCTCCCACCTGCCAGAACCCACAGCTCTGAGCTCTGCTAAACAACATCAGTTTCCTCCTCCTTTTGCTTCCTGTGACAATCCACACGCCTGCCTTGCTGGATTATCACCAGGACGTGCAACCCAAATCCTTCCTGCTCCACAGATGGAGAGGGAAGCCTGCAGCCAGGAGAGGGGTAGGGATGGCTCAGCTCCCCACGGTTGTTGGGGCTCTTTATTTGCACCGAGGCTGCAGAGTTGGTGCCTTCCCTGCTCCATGTCCAGAATATTAATCCAGCTCCCATTCCCTGGGCCCAGGGGAGAGCTCCCTGACAAGGTGACCTGTGCCTTTGTCCCTTTGATAAATGAGGCACCGTGTTCAGAGCATCTTCTTGATATCTCTTTCCTGGCCTAAGGCAACCAACACATTCCTTTTTAATATCTGGGCTGAACTCTGCGGGTTGAACAGCCCCGATCAGAACATTTCCCTGTTCATCACTCAGCTTTTGCTCCATCTGGGAATGCCACCCATGGCCTGCTGTCTGTGCTGGCTCATATTGGTCACTTTATCACGAGTGACAGCCCTGGGGATGAAGGGGAAGAATTCAGAGGTTCTGGACAAAGGTTTGAGCCCGGTGGTTCCCAGCTCGTGGTTCATATATTGGGATAACCAAGGTTTCAGTTTTAGCTTCCTCCCCTGCTCAGTGCTTCTGATTCCCTGTCCAAAAGTGGGAGAGAAACACTCCTAATAATTCTCAAGCACAGAGTCAAGGCAGAATTCAGGTTACCTGAGCATCCTCAGGGATATCCCAAGTGAGGATCGTGGTGGTCCCCTCTACATCCTCTGCACTCGAGTGCTTTTAACCCCCTGAGCATCTGTCACAAGCACCTGTTCTGCCCTTTCCTGAGCTCAGCTTTGGAAGGAACGCCGTTGGAATTGCTTGGCCATGTGCTGCTGCTGGGATGGCTGGAGAGCTCAGTGAAACCAGGAGCCACTCACACACAACAAAACCCCTCTTTATCCCCAGAGGGATCTGTGCCAGCTCATCCTCCCAGTGCCAGGAACTCCACGTGATTCACCAGCAATTTCTGCAAAACAAAGCCGGGACCCAATTCCTGCCTGCAAATCAGGGACTGGGAAACTTCCCACAAATCCTTCAAGTCTTCGCAAGGGCTTGTCCTCAGATGTGAGGGCTGTGTTCCCTCGGGATGGGATCTGCTCTCTCCACCCCAAGGAAATGTCCAACACCACCGGTGAGATCTCCGGATCCAGGCTGCTCCCATGGGAAACACAGGATGTGTGGAGCTGCTCCTTGCAGGCACTTTGATTCCTGGCTGCTCCTGAAATCAGCTGCCTGAGGTCTGGGCTGACTCAGCTCCGTGATTCATTTTTCATTGATGAATTGGGAGAGCTGCTTAAAACCAGAAACTTGGCAGCAGCGAGGCAAAAGAAATATCCCTTAGAATGAAAAAGTGAGAATGGAGGCGAGTGGGGAGTGAGGTATAAGACAGAATCTTTCTCTTGCCATCACAGGTGCTGTTTATTCCCAAGTTTTCCCTGCAGTTGGACTGGATGGAAAGGGAGGCACACGTCCTGGCAGGGCTGGTGTGGCAGAGCAGTCTCTGCGGGTGCGCTCAGCCACCTGTGAAATTGGGAACATTGGAGCTCCTCCCTCTGGGGCTCCCTGCCTCTCCCTGGGCTGGCAGGGATGCTGAGGTGGGAAATGCTTCTTCCCAGAGCCCGCTGATCGAATCCATGTGAAATCTCCACCTGACAATGAGGCTCAGATGCCTGAGCCGGGGCACAGCTCCCCAGGGAGTTGCTGCTCTGGAAGTTTAACTCTTGGAAGAAGTGTTTGCTCTTTTAGTGTTCTTCTTTCTTTTCCTCTTTCAAACACCCTGAATAAAACAAAAATCTGTGTATGAAGTGCTGATGGCAGATGTGACACCATCCCTACAATCCCTATCTCAGTTGTCACCCTTTACTTTTAACGCTTCTGCCTCCGCCTAATCCTTCTCATTGCAGCCCTGTCTCCGGTGCTTTTTTCCCTGGAGATTCCATAATGTTGTGTTCAGCCGAGGAAAACGGGGTGAATTTCCAGCTGACACAGGTTGGATGAGCTGCAGCGCTGTCAGCAGGGCTGGGATGATTTACTCTGACCAAACACGAGCAGCTACAATAACTCACAGCTCTGTGCTGCTGGAGGCTTCTGCACCCACTGCTTTTGTCAGCCTGGGAATGTGCTCCCAGCTCATCACGCCTTGGTTCCGTTCCTGGCAGCCTCCTGTGCCAAGGAGACAGGGAAAGGTGATGCCCACTGCCCTGGAAGCTGATCCTGGTGTGAGACACACTGGAGATTCATCCCTGGGGCAGGACATTTGGGGGTCAGGCTGAGGTCTTTATATAAACAACATTTCCATGCAGTGCTGGAGGGAAAAATCCTCTTTTTCCCAATTTCAAGCCTTGCCCATGGCAAAGGTGTCATTCAAACCTCTAAGAGGGAGCTGTAGGTCTCAGAAAGGGGGGCTCTGATCCTCAATCTCATTTTTTTGAGCTTGAGACACAGCTTTTCCAAGCCAAGCCTCGTCTCCTTGCCAAGCCGTCTGTTAAATATTGCAGAAATGTTCGGAGCAAACAACATATTTATCCTTTCAGAGCAAATGATGGGTTTGTTTCCAAGCAAGCCCCCGTTCTGCCGTGATTTATTCCTGCAGCCTGCACCTCTCATTCCCTTTTAAAAAACTTATTGAGTGCAGGTGATGTATTTTTGACATGATTGATTTTGACCTGCTTGGGCCTGAGCTGAATGAATCAACACTGGCAATTCCTGTGCCTATGCCTGAGGAACAGCCCAGTGGATCAGGGCATCCTTCTTCCAACTGAAATGTAACAGCAATGGCCCTTGTTTTCCAGCTGAAGAATCATCTCCATCACACCAAACTGCACCTGGGAAATGGTAGGAATCTCACAGAGCAAACCAGGGGTGGTTTATATCCTTTGGATTCAGCTTTCACCTGTTCTAAGGGACTTCAGGCTGAAAAAGAAATGTAGGTGGGTTCAAACCAGCAGCTTGTGAAATATTTCCCATTAATATTTCCCATTAGTATTTCCACCTGAGCTTTCTGGTGAGAAATCCTCTTGTCTTGCAACACCTTCCCCTTCACATTTCAGCCCACAGAGGCTCAATTAAACAACTGCACTCACTGTTGCTTCCCTGAGCTCAGATCCTCGGGGCTTGTGTTTCCTGGCAAGCTGCACCTTGGGAATGCCGAGTGCCCAGGTGTGCCTGGGACACCGTCAGTGCTGTTTGCCTGGGTTTTATGTTTATCCCACAATTACAAACAGAGGGTTCCCAAAAATGAGGGGGTTTGCAGGAAAACAGCTCCTGGAGCCAGCCACTGGAGGGAGCTGCTGGAAGGAGGCTGGGCTTGGGCAATTTAAACCAGTCAAAATTTGATTTAAAACGCCTCGGAGTCACAGCGGCTCCTGCCTGCAAACAGAGATGAGGAGGGATGGAAATACCCAAGTCATGAGCACGTAGAGAGGGAGGGCTCCAGCCACCGTCCTCCAGACCTGCTGAGCCTTTCACATCCATCGAAAATCTGAAATATTGTGACAGAATGTGTGCAAACACCCTGGTGTGGGGGTGAAGCCAAGGCTGGAGGGAATCCCCACACTGGGAAGAGTAATAAACACCTGCCCAGCATCCCCCGAGCCTTCTCTTTCCAGGCTCAGCCCCCTCAGCCTCTCCTCACACAGGGGATGCTCCAGTCCCTCACCTCCCACTGTCCCAGGTGGCTCCAAACCCCGTCCAGCCTGGCCTTGGGCAGTTCCAGGGATGGGGCAGCCACATCCTTACTGGGAATGAAAGAGTGGCCCAAGGTGTTTGTGTTTCACTCTGGGGGAAGGCAGCCTCAGCAGGGCTCCTGCATTTCGTGCTCTGCTGTTTCCCAGTCAGTGTGTTTTGTATTTCTGGGAAGTTTCCTCATTCCCACTCCAGCCTGGTCAGATGAATTCTGCAGAGGGTGAGAGATGTTAAAATGTAAATGCAGGTCAAAAGCTTAAATGCTGCTGTAACCTCTCCTCACTCCTGTGCTGCCCTGAAACCGACCCAGCCCTGGCTTTTATTTTGTAAAACCAACCCCCAGCTTCGCAGAGGTTTCAAAGGCAGCCCTCTTTTGGCCTCTCCTGTATCCACTGGTAGCAGATGGAAATTCCTCTTCTCTCCTTCTCCTGGAGCTGAGCCCCTGCAGGGATTCAATATCTTTTAACACCCTCCATAAATAAAATGAGCTTCCAGGAGAACAAAGCAGCCGGGTGGGGTGCAGGACATGGGCCCAGCTGGGCAGCCTGGGCAGCTCTGAGGACCAGGGGGGTGGCACAGGGACAGCTGGCCCAGGGAGGGCTGCCCAGCCTGGATGTCACACCAGGGACATTTGCCTCAATTCATTACGAGGGGAGGGGCTGCCCCCTCATCTGGCTCCTTCCTGGGTCGGTTTATGAGCTCTCATAGCTGATCTTACCTAATTGAATTATCTCCTAATGAGGTCTGTGCTCTGTATGGGCGTTAGGGAAAGAGGGACTGGAGAGGAGAGGAGAGGAGAGGAGAGGAGAGGAGAGGAGAGGAGAGGATTCAATGGGCTGTTCAATGTTCAGGGTTTTTCCACACATGCCAAGCACTGGATGTCACCAACACCCCCCTCTGTCACCCAGACTTGTCCAGGACGTGCCCCGGAGCACTGCTGTGATCCCCTGGGAAATGGAGCCAGAGGGAAGGAAGGAAGGTCCTGCCAACACCAGAGAACTTCCCCATCACAATCATCTGTTGGGCTGGGTGTTCACGGGCAGATGAAAGAGCAGAGCAGTGCTGAAGGGGAGATGAAAATGGGAATCAGCTGGGAATGGAGCACAAGGCTATGTTTAGCCTTGCCAGGCACGGAAAAATATTTATTTCCAGCCTCAGGGATAGAATGGGAGCACGTAATTAAAGAGCATCAGTGATGAAGGCCACGCTTTTGATGCCTTTCTGACCCCAGGGAGCAGCTGCAGTGGCCCAGGAGCAGAGCTGAGGACACTGGTCCTGCCTGAAGCAGCACCAGCGTCACCACTCAGGATTTTTGGGGACTTTGTGTGCAGCCACAGTGCTGGCAGGATCCCAGGTCGGGGCTGGAGGGATCAGGCTGGTGGTGGATGTTCATCCAAGCCAGGCCTTTGGATAAATCTCTCCTGGTTTTCCGTGGGTGTGGGGATGCGTTTGGGCTTGCGCTGCTGGGAGGTGACAGAACAGAGCGTGGCAGCTCGTGACAGGGGGACAGGAGGAGCAGGGAGAGGCGATAAAAAAAAGCCATGTGGGAACAGGAGCTGCAGGAGTGTCGGGCTGGGAGAACAGTGCCAGCCCCAATCCCGGCCATAACCAGGAGCTGACAGCAAAGGCCGTGCCTGTGGCAGGCTGCACTCCGTGGGAAGGGGGCTCGGAGCTGCTCTCTCCCCAAATCCCCACCGCTGTGCCCGCAGCCTCCTTCCCCAGCCGCTCCCTGCCTGTGTCACAGCCGGGCTGGGGGCTGCTCATGAGGCTGGGCTGCTGGATCGACCCCGGGCCGGGTGTTTGTCCCTCGCTGGGGCTGCTGTGCCCAGGGATGGCTGTGCCGGAGGGGGCTGCGGGGAGCAGGGCCAGCACAGGAGCTGCGGCACCGCTGGATGGGCTGTTCTGGCTCCGGAGCTCCTCGGCACCGGCCCCTGTTTGCTCCTCTTGTCTCAAGGCAGGAATTGCCGGCGCTTTGCTGAATGCGCTGGAAATCCCTTTTCTCCCAGTGCTGGGGCTGGAAAATCTCCTTGAGCTTCCTCTGTTGCGCTGCTGCTGAAGCATCCCCGAAACGCTGCTGGAAAAATCCCAACAGTGCCCATTTCTCTCCTTCCCCTCCGTCCTGGAGCTTTTCCAGGAGGTTCTGCCTGAGGTCTGAGCAGCTCCAGCAGCACCGGGGGCCGGATCCACCAATTTCCAGCCCCTCTCTCAGACTTCCCGGCAGGATTTTAAGGGAATTAAAGCAGGGTTTGCAGCAGGAGCTGTCTGAAGAGCCTCCAGCTCGTCAGGCTGGTGGTTTGTGTAATTCCTGCTGCATGTGCAGCAGGAATGTGCTCCTGGGAATCCCGTGGCTTTAATGAAGGTTCTCCCACCCCTTCACCTGCAGATCCCTTGCTCAGATTGCACCCAAAGTGTGGCACAGCTGGACCGGGGTCACCTGGGGAACTCAATCCAGCAGGAACTGAAATACAGGATGAATTTTCTGCACCTTTGGGTACTTTTGGCTTCTCGAGTCCTTTGGTAGCGTAAAAAAACCCATGTCATGAACAGAAAAATGGGCAGAGAATGCCAAAAAGCTCTCCTGTAATGAAAACTCCGGTGGAATCCTCCATCCTGAAAGCCATCCCTGCCAGTCTGTGCCAGTTTCGGGGGGAAAACAAGTTATTCCTATTGGATCAGCACATTCGTCCTTAAAATGCTGGATTTCCAAATTTCCTGCTTGAAGACTTGGATGGGAAGCAACTCACAGGAGGTGCCAGCCTGGTTTTTGTGTGCTCCATGTGCGCTCCTGGTGACCTATAAATAATTAATAATGATAAATCTGCATATGCAGAGCTGCAGACAGAGCTGCTCTCGTGCCTGTGCCCACACAAAGAGTTGGGCAGAGGCTGTTAGGGTAAAAATAACTCCATTTTCTGCCTTACCTGGGTCATAAAATTATAGCACAGACTTTTATCAGATTTACCGCCCCAAAACTTGAACTGCAGGTGCAGGTTTTGGGCAAAAAGAGGAGTTGCTGTGCCCTGTTCACCAGAGGGATGAAGAGAAAAGGGTGTTTGTCTCTTTTCCCCCTCTCCAAGCTGCCTCTGCCTCTCATTCCCACATTATTTTCCCCCATCCCAAACTGCACCATCAGGAAAATTTGTCCCAGTAAATGATACATTGTGTGCAACCTCATTTTTGGGCCTTCCAAGTAATGGCAGAGTGGGACTTAACAAAAACCCGAGTTTTCAATGCCTTGTACATTCATTTTTTTTTAACAAGGGGTTTTATTTCCCATTACAAACGGTGCATTCATGCATTGACAGAAGTCATGCCTGGATTCCCTGCACTCAGGAATCCACATGGATTTATGATTTACTCCTTTTTTCCCTCATGCAACTCTGCCTTTCTCCAAGCAGTTTCCAGATCGTGCCCCTACACCAGGATAAAATAAAAAGTTGATTAATTATGAGAGATCTCTCACGATTAACACTACAGGGAGAGAGTAATTTTTGATTTCCAAAGGGCACATCTATTTCAGAATTTGAAAGCCATCACACATCCAAGGGACCTCCTGAGAGAGAGCAAAATTCACCATCCAGGATTTTTAATTCCCCTTGAATTTAGTGGCTCCAGGAAAGCACAAGGGGCTCACTCAGCTCATGAGAGAATAGGAATTTTGGTGTGGAGAACTTTCTAGAAACAGGTCACCAGCATCCTTATTTGATATATTTGGGGTTTTTTGCCCAGGATCCCCTATCACCGTGTGGCTGCTCAAGCTTCACTGGCATTTTCACTGTGTGCCCTCCTGTTTGTGGGTTTCTGTTCCATTTCCCCTCCTCTCCTGGTCGTAAAATGCCCTTTGGAGAGTTCTGTTAGTGTTCAACTCCATTTATTCCTCCAATTGACAAACCAGGCAGGAAAACTTCCACTTCATGGTCCAGCACAAGCTCTGTGTAAATTGTGCTGCCTTGAGAGAGTTCTTTTTAAGGAAAGATATTTTATTTCATATTTTAATTGACCAGGAGGGGTTTAAAGTTTGCTGCATTTAAATCTCACCTTCCACGGATTTAATCTTCTGTTAAACTCCTATTTTTGTCCAGCCTTGGCACATTTTTGAGGGCGATTTCTCATTTCCCAGTAAATATGGAGCAGAATTTCCTCCCTCCACACTTCCCTGACCTCTGTGGCAATTAAACACCAAATATTTGGGAACAACTCGCATTCCAGGCCTCCCATTTGGATCTGCACAGAGAGTCCACTCTGAATCCAGCCCTGCCAGGAACCAGAGCTGCCAACTGCAATCTTCTGGCTGGGGGCAAGCGGGCAGCTTTCAGGCATATGTTAAATTCAATTTGAAAATGAGCATTATTGGTCCCAAAATCAACAGGGGGAGGCAGAGCAGGCCCTGCTCCCTCTGCTCCATGGGGTTTGAGGGAAGGGGGGAATGCTCCAGCATGGGGCCGTTTAGCAGAATAACATCCACACTCCAGATTTTTGAAGGCATTTGTAACTACAATGGCCCAGATCTATATCTTAGAAAAGCCCAAATCAGCTCAATTGCACCGAGCCAGAGCAGGCAGAAAGCGTGGCCCAGCTCCAAAAATATCAGCAGAGCTGCAAGCGTTGACACCAAGCAAGGATCTGGCCATATGTGGATCTGCAGGAATATTTTGACTTTCTGTTTTCCCTGCAAAACATTGGCTAATTGGCACCGTTTGTGTTCCAAAGGCAGCTGAAATCGGAGCTGTGTTTGTGTGTCCCTGTGCAGGGAGGGATGAGGAGCCTCACGGATGGCATCTTTGGGAAGGGGCAGCAGCAGATTGCCTTTCCAAGATCTTGTCCTTGACTCCCAGCCCATTTCCTTCCAGACCTTCCATTTTTTCTGGCTATTTGTTGTTTTTGGTTTTTTTTTCCTTTCATTTAGAGGAAAGGAAAACAGGGATTCTTAAAGAAGCGAGGTGGGAGAAACTGAGCCCGATCCCATTCTCTGCCCCCCAGGCTGCTGGGAGAGAGGAGGTTCAGAAAAAATGGGAGTAAAACTGAGCCTGGAAAGAAGGGAAGGTGTTTTAAGATGCAGTTTTATTTCCTCTGATTGGATTGGCCATAAATTAAATTAATTTTCCCCAAGTGGAGCCCCTCTTGCCCCTGACAGCAACTGGGGAGGGATCTCCTCCAGGCAGGGTCAACCCACCCCAGATGGGCAAATACTGAGTTTGGGTTTGTTGGTGTGGAGCCTGAGATGAATCCCCACAGGAACCCAGCTATTTATCGAGCAAAAAAACCCCTCTCCCCTCAGGAGGCCCCGCTGCAGAACCAATATTTGATTTTAATTTGGTGTGTACAGGCACTTACAGAACAAACAGGGCTGCTGACGTTGTTACCTGGGCTCCTGGAGACGCTCCATCAGATACACTGCTCTCCTCAGCCTGCCCTGCCCACAACGAGCTCATACAAAACTTTTGGGAAGAGAATCAGACCTTTTCTCACTAATTCCAGTGATGCCACAGCTCTGGGAGCTGCCCAGTGCTCCCAGTTCCTCCTGGCTGTTGCTCACGCTGCCAGTTTACACCCAAACCTGTGTTTTCCCCCATCCCTGGTGTCTCAAAGGCTCTTTGGGGTTAAAAACCCCCAAATTTTCAGCAGAGGCAGCTGCTCTAGAGCCAGAGGTTGAAATCCCTTCAGCCCTGGGACTCTGCCTTCACACATCCCACAGCTGGAAGCACAGGGTGGCTGCAGTGGTTCCACCAGGGACTAAAATTCCCTGAGGAGTAGCAGATGAGGCTTTTGGGGGGATGGTCACCATGGTACCTCCCGGAAAACATATAAATAAATCCTCCCCCCTGCCCTCAGCTGGCAATTTTCCCTGCCCCAGTCACTGGGGCTGGGCCCAGCACACAATTTCCCCATAAAACTCTTTTTTTTCACATCGACCTCATCTCCATCCCTCACAGATGGGTTCAGCATCCCAAGCCATCCACTACCTGCACGTCGTTCTCCTCAGTACTGCAGCAAGGGAGCATTTTTGTTCTGCTTGCTTCCCGTGGATTGCTCGCTGGAAGGGAGCTGCAGACCCTCTGGAATGTTTTATTATGCAGAGTCAATACTAAAGCTTCACAGGTTGCATTAAAATATTCATTTTCAAAAAGCCTTTTCAAGCAGAAGCTTTGAACAGTGCAGAATTTGGCCTCTGTGAATGGCCAGGATCCAGGATAACGTTATTCCTAAGATTTCCATCTGAGTTCTTCCACAGCTTCTTCACTCTGAACAACCCTTTCTTGCCCTTGTGGGGATCAGGAGCTTGGGTTGGATGCAGCTTTTCCATTTCTTCTCCAGACCCCACTTGCAGTTTCTCATTGCATCTGTAGCTGACAAGGCAGATGTCTTCAAAGACAGAGGGGTCACCAGAGGAAAATTCCAGCTGTGTCCTGCTGGACTCGGTGTCTTCACTCTGTCATCCCCGTTTCCCTCCCTGCTCCCTCAGGGAAAGGAATCCAATTCTGTTTGCTTTGATCAGACAAATGTTTTTCCCCCAGCTGCTCCATTAGGAGCCTGTTTAGAGCCCTAATTAAGGGTTCTGCCACTTAAATCAAGTCCAACACCACGCAGAGAGCTGAGTAATGGGACCCAGCTCCCCACAGCAGTTTTGTTATTTTCTGCATAAAGGGAAATAAATGACATTTGTGCAAGTCCCCAGTCTGCTGGGTTTTCCAGCAGTGGCCTCCAATGAAAATTTCTCTTCCAGAAAATAAGAGGGAGTGAGACACATTGAAATGAGACCCTTGAAAGAGGGAAATCCTCATTTACAGCCAGAAAATGTGACCTGGGAAAAATCCTGTCTGCTCCCTAAAATCCCCATTCAAAACCTCAACACCATCTGTATCCCAGACCCTCCTTTGGCTGCTCCTGCTGCAGGGATGCTGCCATGAGGGAGGTGGATTTTTCCAGATGAATTCGTCACCATTTCCCTTCTCCTTTCCGTAGCCTGGGAGGAATTACCTGCACTTGGCTTTTACCTGTCTGGAAAGCAGCAGGTTTTTTCAGTGTTTTCATTCTTTAGGGTAAACACTTTTGCCGCTCCACCTGTGGCTGCTGCTGTTTATGTTGTGGTGTGATGTGCTGATCTCCAGTGGCTGTTATTCCCTGATTTCCCTGCACTCCCTCACGTGAGGAAGAGCCAGTAAATCTCATTTCACTGGGGTGTATTAATGATGAATTCACACCCAAGCCTCTTTGCAGGCCCTGCCTTTAGTTGTTGTGTTTACACCTCCAAAAAAGGAACAGTTTTGCTCTTGCGCAAGAATAATGTTGTTTCCAAAGGATGATAGAGCTCCATAGGGTAAATGTAAGAGTTCTTAGGGGCAATATTTGTGCATTCCCACCTGCAGCTCAGCTTCTGCAGAGAAAGGGGCTCAAACACAGCCACAGGGGAAGTCAGGTGCTGCTGTCCCACCTGCTGGGCTCTACAGAGGTGATCCCATTTCTTCAGATGAAACCCCAGCTCCACCTTCTAATTCCTCTCCTTTCTGTGGGAGAAAGGCCTCAGAACACAGCCATCCTGTGGGACACGTTGCCAGGAACCTCACCTGTCCAGGTGAGCCCAGCCTTGCCCCGACCTACAACAGACCCTGCAAGAAGCAGCCGAGCCCTGGCTTCCGGCAGCGTTCTGCTCCCAGGCAGGAACAGCTTGCCAGGAGTATTTTGAAACGCCTGTTGGTGGAGAGGTTAAACCCAAATGTTCCTCACATCCTCTCAGCCGGTAATAAATTGTGCTGCTCCTCCAAATGCTCAGTCTGTCTGGGGCTGAAGTGTGAACGGTGCCACCCAAAGGCAGCCTGACCCCTCCGGGTGCCAAAACACAGCGATTCCCCTCCTGAGATGTGCTTACAACTTGACAGCACCGAGGAAAACATTCTTCCCCTTTCAGAGAAGACTTTCACAAGCTGCTCCAAGTTATTTTTTGCTCACTGTGCCACCCAGGAGCTCCATGGAAGTGGAGCAGGGGAAGCCTCTCTCTGCGAGAACACACACTGGAAAGAATTTGCCGCGCTCCCTCCTCTCTCTTTGGCAGCACAATTTGCTTGTTCCTCGTTCGTGGGGTGGCACTGGCTGTGACTTCTGTGCCATCTTTTAGCTTTGTTTACAGCACCCTGGTTCCTCCAGACACCGGACAGCAGGCATTGGCTCTCTATTCCATCCCTCTAGGACAGGAAGGCAATATTTAACCTCTCTGTCCCAGCCCCCTGATCCAGGCCCTCACCGGCACAGCTCAGTGCAGCCCCAGCCATTCTGAGTTCTGATTTACACCCTTGAGCTGTAGCCATCCTTTAACTTTTTTTTTGCTGTGATCACAAGTTGCTTTGATGGCTCTGCTCTCCTGCTGACAACGAGTCACCCCCAAGTGATGCAAATGCCACTGCTGAGGTGCCTGCCAGCTGTGCCAGCTGTGCCAGCTGTGCCACCTCCTCTGCTCAGGCTCTCGAGGTGAACTTGCCTCAGTAGGAACAACTCCACGGCCTGTAATTCCAAATCTATTAACTCTGAACATCACACAGCACATAAACTTAACTGGCCCTTGCAACAGAGCAGCGAGTTCCTGTCCCAGATCGGGCCATAAATCAGCCCCAGAGGCCGGCCCCGATCGATGGGCAGGAATTATCCCCAACATCAGATTTCATCATACATGACTTCAACGATTACTTGGCTGTCCTGTTGCGTGAAGAATCACGAGAATTAATGGGCTCCCTGTGCCCAACCGAAATGTTTATGGGGCAGGATCACCCAGCCTGTATTTCTCACTTAAAACCCTGCATTAATTTCCTTGCACCTACAAGCAGTCAATCGTTTTTTAAATTCGCTGTTGCATCAAAACCACTGAGACTTTATGGGATTTTTTTTTTAAGCTATTGTTTTACAGTCTCCTTCTCCAGCAAGCTTTGTGTTCCCTCCATAAAAGAGTTCTGTCCCTCCAGACTTTGTCTGGGGCTGCTGCACAGTCAGGGCTGAGCTCTGGGCAGCAAGAGCTGACCTTGGGCACGGGTTGTGGCACTGGGGCTGTTTGGGGACAAATTAATATCCCCCTGCTTCAGAGCTGTCAGTTCAGCATGACCTAGTGTGGATCATGCAGGGAATGCGGGGTGCTGGCCTCCCAAATGTGACTTAAGGTTGATTTTCCTAAACATTGCATGGTTTGAGCTCAGTCGATGGAGCAAGTGAAGGGTTCAAGCTGTGATTTCATATTGCAAATATTTATCAGTGTCATCAAACGCCTCTGACAACGTGTGCCAAGTCTGTGGGGGTTTGAAGCGCTGTGGAAGAGACTCCAGACATCCCAGGCTCTGCTCCTTGCTCTCCTGACTCCACTGCAGCTCCACGGGGGAAATACTTTATGCAGCTGCCATGAGCAGACACGGTTCCGCCTCTGAAGGTTTTTGGAAAGATCTGCTTTCAGCCCCGTTCCAGATTTCTGTGCCAGTCACAGGTGGATTTCAGAGCTATTCTGATGCCTGAAGATGCGATCCTTGTGACCCTGGTGCCTTACAAACAACTTCCCATCCTCACCTGGCTTTCGGTACCAAAATCTCCCCTTTAATCTCTTGGGTTCCCAGCTGTCAAGTTTGGGGGGTTTTTTGCATCCTGGGAGCTCCAGAGATTAATTTGTTCACATAAATGGTGTGAGACACGGGGAGGAAAACATCATTAGTAGGAGAGGACAGCAAATTTTAAGCAAGAAATGTTTTTTGGTGCATTTACTCCAGATGGGAGGGGAAAGAGGTGGGGGAGGCTGATTTTCCCTTTCTTTAGAAAGGCAGCAATTAAAACCTTCACATTTTTGTGCATGAAGGGAATGAAAAAGTTTTCCAAATCCACCACAACAATCTCCAGGCTGTCAAAATTTTTCAGATGATTGTGATGTTGAGAAAACAAATCCCATTTCGAGACAACCTCCTGAAAGGAGCCCCTCCAAGTGCTCTGCAAACATCACAACAGGATGTTTTGATGCTGAAGGCACTTCACCCCCGTTGTGAGTATGAGGTGTGTCAGAATTGACACAAATTCCTACGGCACATCAATTCCAGCAGGGAGGGAAGCATTTATTAAGAGAAATGGGAACAACCTCAGCATCTCCCGTGTCAGGAGAGCAGCTGAGGATACAGCAGCAGGTGCTGGGATGTTGTGTCCCCCCAAACCTGCCAGAACTGACGTCCCCAAGCGCTCAGCTCAGCTCCTGTCAGAGCTGTGGGGACTGTCCCTGTGCCAGGGAGGTCCCAGTGACAGCCCAAACCGGGCTAGAGCAGGGCACAGCTCAGAGTCCACGCGAGCAGGGCTGAGGCAGAGCAGTGGGACGGCCCCACCTGACCTGTCCCCATCCCCATGCTCCCAATCAATCCCCCCGCAGCCAACAACAGCCCCAGAGCCAGGCAGAGATCGACGGGGGATGTGTGACAGAATGGAAAATCCTGTGGTGCCCTGGGGAGAGGCCGTGCCAGCCCCGGGCTCGGAGCCACACGAAGCACAGCTCTGGCTGGGTTTTGGTGCTGCAGAGCCACAGCTGGGCTGCCCATGGTGAAAGAAACCCCGGGCAGGGCTGCAGGGAGCCAGGCTCAGCCCTGCGAGCTGCTCCAGCCCCTGGGTGGCCACTGAAGGCATCGCCCCTGCCTTGCTGGTGCTTGGCACACACCTGGAAAGAGGAGCAAATTGCTGTCTTTAGATGGATTTCCCACTCCTCTCCCTGTCCAGAGCAGCTCCGTGCCTGTGTGCTGTGTGTGGGTGCACAAGCATTGCCTGGATCTCATCAGTTCTTTGTCAAAAATCCATTTTCTTGTGGTTGGAAATAAAAAAAAAAAAAAACCCACCCCAAACAAGTGATGTGACAAAGAGCAGTGCCAGCATTTCCTGAGCGGGATTGTGGGACCAGAGCCGCACGTGAGGAACAAGGGTGGGCTCAGCACCCTTGAATTTGGCTGCTCCATTTGTGCAGGCTCTGGGGCAGCAGCAGCAGCCTGAGCTCCCGTCTGCCTGCAGAGCTGGCTCTAAATGAGCTCTGGGGGTTCAGAAGCTCGGCACAGCTGGAGAACTCTGACCTGAAGCAGCCCCTTTTCTCAGCCTTGATGTTATTTTCTCATTCCTGTGCCACACAAAACCAGACCAGCACAGTGCCTGCCCTGAGAGCCCTCCAGCACAGAGCTCGCAGCGTGTTCTGTGAGCTCAGGGCGGTCAATTCCCCGTGGGAAGGGGTAAAACTGACTCCAGGACTCCACACCAAACCCTGAGCTGACTTTCTGCTTCATCCTCCCATTTTCCCACCCACTCTTTCCTCCTCCTCATGTCACATTTGGTTTACATTTAGTCATTACAGAAACCCCCAAGTTTTGCAAATGTAAGAACAATTTTCCCCCTAGAATATCGAGTTTCCCCTGGCAACTGCCTCAGCTCCCGGATTCAAAAATGTTATTTTCTTGGCCTATAAATAGGAGAAAGAGGCCAGCTGTAGTGCAGATGAAATGTGTCCTACATGGTCTGGGATTCTCTCCCGTGTTCTGGGAGCTGGAATCAACTCCTGTCTCTCTCCTCCCTTTTCCACCTTTTCCTTTTTAAGAGCTGAAATGTGATATAACCACGTGAGGAACTCCAGGAACCTGCACTCCAGGTCTGTCAAACCTGGTGTTTAATGTCACAAATGGCAACGATTCCTCCGAACTCAGCAGCCCTTGCTGTCATTCCAGAGGAGCAGAAATCCAAGGAACAGCTTTTTTCAGTCACTTTTCTCGACGTGAGTTTTATTCCCTCATGAGCATCACCCAATTTCCCGGTGATAAAGGGTGTCTCTGGGACGTAATCTCACATTCAAACAGATGCTGTGTGGGCTACGAACAACCCCCTAAAAAATAGTAAAAACCAAAAGCTTCTTGCTTTTACGGAATTTAATTAAAGCCAGGCTTGCTGTTCTGATTCAGGTGCAGTGGGGCTGTGTTCTGGAGAAGGGAATAAGACAAAACTGAGCCTAAATAAGAACCTCTGGATCTGAGGAGGAGGGAGCTGTTCTGGTGACAACCTGCAGTGATTCAGAGAGAATTGGGTGGAGTTTGCACCAAAATCTGCTTTTGTCTCATCATTTCCAGCAATTCCCAAAGCAAAGCTCATCCTATAAGAGCTGGAAAAAGCCAGAACTCGGCAGAGAGGCTCCTCTGACAGGATCTAAGCTCCAGAATGCCAAGCAAGGAAGGGATTGGGCCCTCAGGAGCGATCTGGTACCTGCTGCTCACCCCGCGCCCTCCCGGCTCCCTGGGACAGCTCCCGGCCAACCTGGGGCTCTGGGATCTCACCAGGACGGGGTTTATCCACAGGGGAACCCCAGCTGGGGGGGGGCTGCAGCAGCTTTTAGGAGGGTTCTGATCTCCAAGCAGAGATGTGGAGGCAAATCCAGCGCAGCAAAGGCTCCCCGCTGTTGCCAGCCCGGAATTCCCTCGGAGCCCTGGCTGGGATGATCCCATCAGCAGCCTGGCATATCCTGGCACGTGCAGGGAAGGGCACAGGAGCTTGGCAGCTGCTCCCAGCTGGAACCGGGCTCTGGTGAACCTGGGCTGGCTCTGCAGGAAGGGCTGAGCCAGCGCCAGCTCCTGCAGGGGATGGAGAGCGGCCAGAAATCAAGGATTCTTCTTTCCCCTCCAAAGGACAAACGGCAGAACAAGCCCACAAGTTTATCGGGGCCACTTTGATCCCAAAGAAACTGGAATTCTGCTACACACTGATCCCAAAATTCAGCAGGAACTGTTCCAGGTCCTACCAGTGAGCACGGGATAATAAATGAAGATTAAGGCAAAGTCCTTAAGGGATTGTGCTGAAGATTATTTCTCTGAACCAATTAAGCATACAAATTAATTTCCTGAGGGGATGAGGTTTTATTAGAAAACAGCTTTTGCAGAGACCCTGGAGTTTGCTTTGCTTGTGATTATTGTATTTTTTTCCCCCTGAATTTGTTGTGGATGCTGCCATCGCAGCAGGAGAACATTTGCTTAGTCAGGCTGTGCTTTTCTAGACGAGCTCTTCAGTAATTTTGCTGGAAGCGGACAAATCCTAAATTGTCTGAAAAGGAGGTTTCACAACCCAAACTTAACAGCTGCCCCCTAATGCAAGAACAATGTGGTTGTTGTGTCAGTTCTGGATCAATACCTGACTCCATCAGAGGCACCAGGACATCCTAAGTGCTTTGCAAGGTGCATTAATGCATCCTAAAGCTGTCCTTTACTCTTTAGACCCCAAACTTTTGTCTGAGCAGGCTGTAAATGATCTCCTGTAAAAGCTGTGAGAAGCAGGAATCTTAATAAAACTAATTTACATTTGGTTTTTTTCTATTCCTCTCCCCTCCACCACAAATATAAAATTATCCTTTGCATCACAGGTGGGCCCTTTCCAAGGGGATCTGAGCTACCCTGAGATTCCCTGAAAAGCCAAACTCTGGATTAAGAGCTCAGGCTGAGCCCATAAAAGAAAGGGAAAGAAATTCCTAGTTTCGTGGCTCCCTAATTCCATATATAGGGCGGTGTGGGACGAGTACAGCTTTAGTTCAGGGGATGGTGCTTAGCCAAAAGGACCTTTTGGAGGGATTTCTGTGAGGGAGTGACTCCAGCACGGCCTTTCTGGGAAGCCTTTCCCCAGTGGGGCTGAGCTCCTCAGCAGCCTGATGTGTTCCAGATGAGCAGGCACTCAGACTGGGAGCTCTGATTGGAAGGTCACCAGCGAAAAGAACAGAGGAGAAAAATGGTTCTTCTCTTGCTCGTAGCCTAAACCTGGTGTTTTTCTGCAAATTGCACCAAATGAGGGGCTGGTAACTAGGTTCTGCAGCCCGAGTGAGAGGACAAGAAGTGATGTATGGATGTGTCTCCAAGCACAACAGCCAAGGTCTCTGCCGGGGCAGACTGGGAAGGAGATTTGGCACTTTTCCAGACCACAGGTTTATTTTTATGAGCTGGCCTGCACGGGTCAGCAGCGTGCCTGCAGCCTGGAACAACACCAGGGAAAGCTGCTCCTATTTTGAAGGACTTCTGGATAAATGTCTCCTTATTTCCAGGGCTGCTTCCTGCACACCACGTCTGCAGGAGGGGCAGCTGCTCATCAGCTCTGTCTGCTGCTCTGCAGCTGAATAAAACTTTTCCATTCTGCAGACTTTCTAGGCAGAGAAAACCTTGGAATGGAATTCAACAGTGCAGGAGTTGAATTTTGTTCTAAAGGTCAGCGACTTCTCCCTCTAAAATGTATTACTGGACTCAGCAGTTACTTTAAAATCACGGAGCTCTGCGTTGGCAAAGGGTTCACTCTTAACTATCTGGAATCTGATCATGATTTATTTATGGTTTTGAGGCAAAACCCTCCGTGAATTTCCACGGCCAGCGGAGTCCATCCTGTGCCACCAGGGGCTGGATCTGGATGCAGCCCTGGTGTGAAGGAGATGGACTGGTGTCCCTTATAAACCCCTGGGGGGCTGCTGGGGATGATTTTTGGGATGCAACCATTGTTTTCTGGCAGCCCCGTGGTGACAGATGCCTGCCTCAACCTTTGCACTCCAGATGTGGCACCCTCTGTACCTGCATTTGTCACTTTTTATGGGACTGGAAGAGAACTGACCTTGCCAGTGTTGTTCGCTTTGCTGAACTGTCCCCATTTCCAGAAAAATTGAACGAGGTCATAGGAGCGGAAGTGATACCAGCAACAAAAAATAAATCCCTGCTTTGCAGCAGGTTTAGGACCAGCATTCCCTGGCTGGAGCTTTGTTTGTGGTGCTGCTTTTAACTTGGAATGCTGAAACCTGCAAATAAAAGGTGAGAGGGACTGAATCCTGTGCAGGGAGGTGCCAGCATCGATATCCACACACAGCCTGGGGGCTG
This sequence comes from Corvus kubaryi, assembly GCF_017639235.1. NCBI lineage: Eukaryota > Metazoa > Chordata > Aves > Passeriformes > Corvidae > Corvus > Corvus kubaryi. The sequence goes on from NW_024581983.1 coordinate 32,564, forward strand.
GGGGTGTCCAGTTCTGCTGGCAGCTTGTTTTTTGGGAGAAAACTGGAGCTGGAATGGTCACAACTGCATTGAAACACTCCACCAGCAAAGTGACTCCTGTTTATTGTTGTAGTTGTAATGGTTTCCCATTCAGAAGGGCCTGTATCAAATTTATACCCACTTAGTGTCTTTTTTATTGGGCAGTTAGTCACAGGGAAGGGAAAAAGAGGGAGAGAGCCTGGAGGTCTCTATTTCATTTGCTTAATCGAGGCTTTGTTGTGGGGGAGTCAGAGTTTGCTGATCATTTATCTCAGGGAGGTGGTTTATTTTATTTTGTTCTACTATATTTTATGATATTGGAGGATTTCTGGAGGGGAGGATTTCTGGAGAACAGGACTCTGCACAAAAGACTTTGGCAAGGTCACCTCAGACGTGGGATGAGGGCCTTTGCTTCCATGGAAAGCAGCCAGGATACCCTTGGGACCAGCATTTTCCTTTCTCCGTGGTCTGCTCCTGCTCTTCGGCACCAGATTCCCACCCTGGATAATTTTTTATTTTTCACTTATTGTCCCTTCATTTGTTGCCACCCACCTCAAGTCAGCTCTGACTGCCCGTGGCACAAACTGCAATTTAATTGTTTTTTAATTGAAGTAAAATCACGAGGTCACACCATTTGTCTTTGCCCACTTCGCTCCTGCAAGGCAAGGCTGAGATTCAAAGGCAAGAAGAATTATTTTGACCTTGTCTTGGGCCTAGAAAGGGCTGAAGGAAACCACGCTGATGGTGAACCTCAAACATCAAAGAAATAAAGCCCTGAGAACAAGAGAGCCTCAGTTTGACTCTTCTGGGCAGCCAGAAGTCACAACTGAGGCTTTCCAGTTAAACCTGTGATAAAAGTGGCAGTAATTTTTTATTAGCTTCTTTCTGGCAGCAAGGAGCTCTGCACAAGTGTCAATAAAAGTAAAAACCACATAAATCACGGCAATGGTGCCTTGGAGCAGGAAAGAGGGAAGCTTTTGGGATAGGAAGTGGAAATTTAATGCACTTGGTTTCCAGTGACATCTCTGGATTCCGGGAGCAATTTTGTCCTTCCCATTTTGATTTGGTGCCCAAAATTCCCTGTGAGGTGCTGGTCACTTTTTATTGTGCCACTACAAGTGCTGGGCATCTCCTCAGGGGACAAACCAACCTGGGAGAGAGGTTCAGTCATGATCTGCTCTTTGCTCATCCCCATCCTCTGCCTTTTAGCATCAGGCACCTTCTGAATGAGAATTCTGTGATAAGGAAATTTTAGTCAGAGAAAACAGATTTTCCCATTAAAAAGTTACTCAGAAGTGACTGGGATTTAAGGCAGTGATAGGTGAGAAGGACCAAAGCTGAAAATAAAATGTACCCGAATATAACCAGAGCTGAAAATAAAAATGTATCTGAGTTTAATCATATTATGGGTTTAGACTGGAGCTTAAATGATGTTCAATTTAGCAGCTTTGAAAGATGCACTTCCCAGTGCTCATCCTGGAAAGGATCCTTGGAGGAAGACATTTAATGAACTCCCTGGAAGGCTCAGAACTCACAAGCTGACAGGTGAAATCTAGGACACAACATCTCCCAGCAATCATTTAAAGGGATGCAAATTAAACCCCAGAGGATGCAAGCTCTGCCAGGAAGGAACGGAGGAAGGGGAGGTGAGGGGCTCCCAGCCCCTGGGGTGACACAGGTGGGTGACACAGGGCAGGGAGAGGTGGCAAAACTCACACAAGGCCGTGGAGGAGCTAGGAATTGATCCTGCTGTTCCAAAATGCAGGAGGAGCTGGGTTCTTGGCCAGCTCAGAATCACCACTGCCCTGTGCTGGAGGAGCACTGAACATCCATCCCCAGGGCAATGCTGTGTCTGGCTTTGGGGTTTTTTTAAAAAAAGGAGCATTCAGAGCCTGGCTCTTCCCCTTTCCCACCCCGTTACCTCCCTCAGTGCCCAGCACTCCAGGAACAGCACAACCCCTCTTGCTCTATCCCCTGTTCTCGTTAACTACGCTGCTGTTGGCAAGTAACAAACACATCTGCAGCCCTGCCTTTGGGTTCATGGCTGCTGGGGTGGAACTGCGCCTTTCCAGTGCACGTCCCACCAGGACACAGAAACCTTTGAAGGGGATCTATAGGAGAAAGGCTCACGAAGGATGTCCAGATTTCAGGTGGCTCTCTTGAAAGCTGTTTATTGCATAGGTGAAGTTACAGCAGCTCAGGGAGTGGGTATCCAGAGCCAGCCCTACAGCTGCCAGCTCCAGCTGTGGGCATACCTGAAGCCGCTTGCTGTTCAAGTTACAAAGCATCAGATATTTTTCTTTGCTGAGTATCCCAATACATAACAACCAATAAGCACCACACACAACACCTTTACATTTGCCTAGAGCCTATCATAGCTACTACCATCACCATATTCTAGTCATTATTATCCAATCACAAGAGTAAGTAAGTTACAATTTAAGCTTACAGTGGAAAATTCTCAGACCTCTCTTCTTCTTCCTACATCGACATTTCTTGTTTGCCTGCCATATCTCTCTTTTTGGTACAGACGTGTTTTCTATTGACTTATGCTCTTCTTGAGACTTATTTACTTGGTGAAAAACATGTCTTTGTTTGTAGTCACATACCTTTGTCCTACTCCTAAAAATCTCCTTCCAACTCATCTCCAACCTTTGCCTTCTCAGTTACTCAGCGATCACTGTTTCAGCAAAACATCTTTTACTCTATATCAAAACTTGCTTTCATTTCTATCTCATCCCCAGCTTCTACATTCAGAGATCTTTCTGCCAAGCCTACATATCTGTGAAACTTTCTTACCAAACTTTCATCCTCCCCAACAGGGATCAATCTCTGGTGATCCCCCCCATGGACATAAAACTTCCCTGCAGCAGGAACACAGGGTTATGTGGCCAAAAAGCATTTTTTGGCTCCTCCCAGCTCATCCCTGGTCACTTTGATTTTTCATATCCATCTCCCTGATGTATTTCCCTGTCCCACCCACGAGCTCATCCCTTCACTCTGGGAATAGATGCTCTAAACTGGAAAGCTGTCGTTTATCTCCCCAGCACATCCCTTGTAAAGATTCCGATAGATCTGTAAGCCCTGGAGTTTATTGGGATAGATGGGCACGTAACTGGGGGATTATCTTAGCAGGAGCTGCTCGGGGAGGATGGATGGATTTCTGTGCAATGCAATTGTGAGATGCATCACGGCATTGGGCTGCAGAAAGCAAAGCCCTGCTGATGGATCTGTGCCATTAGAAAGGCATTTTGAACAGTTGCTTTCTACCCGGAGTGTCAGGAGGCTGGAAATCTGGAGGGGAAGGGTTTTCCTGCCTCAGGCAGCTGAGGGCTGGCAGGGAATGGCTTCCTCGGGGGCCAAAGGGCTCCCTGTGCAAATGTGCTCACCCAGAGAAGGGTTTTTCCTCTCATCAGCACCTGCTGTTTGCAGGGAGAAGATCCGGGCCCAGAAATTGGTCCAAAGGAGAAAAAGTGCCTCAGTCTGAGTCCCCACTTTGTGTTTCAGCTTCATCCAACCTGGCCTTGGGCAATTCCAGGGCTGGGGCAGCCACAGATTCTCTGGGCACGGCCTCTTCACCCTCACAAGGAGGAATTTCTTCCCAATATCCCATCTAAACCTTCTCTCTGTCAGTTTGAAACCATTCCCCCTCGTTCTGAATTGTAAAAAGTCCCTCTCCATGCTCCTAAGCTCCCCTCAGCTACCATCAGGTGTTCTTTCCCTCTCTTCTGTTCATTCTCTGTTCATCCTCTGAAGCCTTTAAGTGCTCTGGTGCCCACTGATTATGTCCAGAACATTTTTACCTTAAAATTTTACCTCTTCAGCCCCATCAGTGACAAAATCTCAGCCTTTCCAACCCCCCCCTGACCTATGGGATGAAAACATCCAGAAACTCTTGCACAGGTTGGGTTTGGTCCCTTCACCCTTCCTCTTTCCATCTCCTGGCAATGCAGGCCTAAATTGCCCAGAATCCCACCAGAAATCATGTTTTAAATCAGGCAAATAGGAAAGGTGTCAGGACTCAATGCTTGAAGAATTCCCTAAATTCCTCCAGGCCAAAATTTCTACCCGAGGAGCAGAGAGCTGTGAACCACTGGAGGGGTGATGGAGCTTTGCAATGCAGCATCTCCTGGAGAAAATACGTGAAAAAACGGTGAAAAAAAGCTTCATTTTGGTGACATATCCAGAGCAGCCACGTTGGAGGTGATCTAAAAGAGAACACCTTGCCATCCAGCATTAATATCGCAGGAAAAAATAACAGCTCTGCCTCTCAGTGGCTGGCACTTGATTTTAATAGGCCCAGAGCACATAAAAGCTCCCACAGAGCTGAGACAGACGGGTTTAAATCAGTCAGACAGAAGCCTCTGCCAGCCCTTCCCTCAGCCCTATAGGAGCACATTTATGATCTCATATTTTATTGACGAGGCTGACTTTGGTAAAAGTGCCCTGGCACAAGTGGTTATAAATGTGCATCGTCTGCTCTGTCTAATCCATTAACTCATTAAAATAATTGTCTTAATTTGATTGTTAAAGTGATTAATAGGGCAAGAGTTAAAGGAAATTAATACTCCAAATTGAAGCATAACTGCAGCCGAAAAATAACTCCACGGGATTGATGTGGTAACAAGGTGCAGGCTCGTGCTTAATGAGCCTTGGGGAGTTCAACATAGAAAGGAGAGACAGGAAGAAAATTCCTCTGTGCAGCCTGGCTGGAATGGTTTGGGACCCGGGGCCCAAAGCCCAGCTCCAAGGGCTGCCCAAGCCCACTGTTAATTCTGCTACCAGTAGGGCAGAGCAGAGCAATATTTAATATCAGCGCCTGGTTAATTTTTAGGAGATGTGGGAGTGCCCAGATTAAATGCCTGTGGCTGCAGGATCACTGATTATTCCATAACCAGTGAATTCTTAGGGAATAAGCACAAACACACTGCACCTACAAGTGGCTGGGGTAGAAAGGAGAAGCTCTGGATCTCTCAGTTTGCTTTCAGTTCTGTTCACACTCATTCCTTGTTTTTACACCCTGTTTTATCAAAATCCATTCTTTCCCTTCATGGTTTTCGACTTGGGGATGGATTTTTTTCCCTGCCTGGAGCACAGGGAGGAAATGCCACACTGTAAAGTGCCAGTTTAAATTATCCATGCAAACACTGCTGGGTTTAGGAGGCTCCCGGCATTTTTTTCCCCTGGGTTCAGAGTGTTTCTTTTGCTCAGTTCAAACAGAAAGTCAAGGCTCACGATGTGATGAGGGTGGCACAGGGCAGCTCCTGGGTCTCACCTGTTTCAGTGCTGTTCTGCTGTTTAATTGCTGCTCTGATTTCCTCTCCTTACCATAATTTCAGGGAGTTTTTGGGTTGGATTAATCAATCCTAGAGATTAAAACACTCCACTTGGCCCTTGGATAAAGCACGGGGTGCCTGCTCTGATGGTAGCTTTGGTCTTTAGCAGAGGAAATCTTAAATTTCTTTAAATTCTCTGCTGAACCTGCTGCTGGCGAGCACTTAAAGCTGTGAAAAAACCCCAAACAACCCCAAAATCTGTAATAAGTACAGCTACAGGCAGAATGCACACATTTCTTGTCAGCCCTCTTGCTATCTAAGGTTCAAGAGAGCAGAAAAAAAGGGGCAGTGAAATAAATATTGGATTAAATGAATGTTTGGAGAGATTGCTCCACACAGATAAGGCCTAACAGGGTGGACCAGGGGCTTGCAGCCCTGGGCAAGTGGAGCAGAAAATACTGCAGAGCTCCCAGGCTGCAAACACCTGGGAACCCTGGAGCAGTTGGAGATTTTATAACTCAGCTTGGACAAGGCCATGTGAACAAGTAAATTGGATATGAAAGGGAAAAAACTGAGAGTAAGAGAAAACCAGCAAAGCATGGGCAAGAGTGAGAGTGGCAGGAAGAGAACAACTCTATTTATCTCTTATCCACGGCACGGACAGCAAGAGCCCCGTGCTATAAGCTTTAGATATATTTTATATATATATATATATATTTAATGTTTTTTTCTTTGCACTCCTTCATTCTCTATGACAACAAAATCTGGCTGCCCAGATGTGCAGCGAGTACCAGAGCGAGGGAATAAAGGCTCTGAGCAGAACTGCAAGTTCCAAAAGTAGCTCGGGCTGAGGTTTTAAACAGACTCCAGACTTCTCCAGGACCGTGTGAAGGAGGGGCAGGCACAGCAGAAATCTGTGTGAAACCTCTGAGGAAACACAGTTGGGCTCCATCTCATGCTGGAATAGTCTGCACTGACTGTTTTAAAACTGAAGGGTGGCGATTTATCTATTTGTTTTCTCTTTTTCTAACAACCTGAAGGTTGAAGCTCAGTGCCAGTGGGTATTTGTGGGCTGGGTGGCTGGAGCACACAGAGCTGGGAACAGCTCTCACTTGGAGTCAAGGGCTGTGCTGTAGCAGAATAAACTGTGAAGGGAGAGAGGAAATCCACAGGAGAATAGTCAGTCGGCAGCCAGAGTCACAGAATTAATCAGTAAATGATGTGTTTATTGCCCCAGTGGGAAGGGAAGGCAGACTGAGGTCTGCAGCAGGAATAACTTGTCTCTTTTTTCAGGCCAGAATGAGGCTGCAGAAGTTTCACTGATTTCCTCTGTCGGAAATGTCTGGGGCAGCTCTTGGAGAGCCACGTGGCCAAAGTTCTCCTGCTCCTGGGAGCAAATCAATGCCTGCTCAAACCACCAGGAACTGTGAGGGCTGAAACCTCGTGTTCCTAAAAGCAGACACAACATTACACAGGGCTGTTAATTCAATTAATGGCTTTAGCTTAACTACCCCTGTGCTGCTCTTGGTGGGCTGATGTAAAATCCAAATTTCAATGGTACCAGCAAAGGTTTGGGGTGTGTTTGACCCCACTCTGTGCCCTCCTTCTGCAAGGGACTGGTGGATCTGAAGCTCCAAAGATATTCTGGAGTGTTTTTAAATGCAGAGCCACAGGGACAGAGCTGGAATTAAACAAAGTGATTATTCCTAAACTGGAGCATTCACAATGGAGACAAATTGTAATCACACCCTTGGGATCCTGCAATCACCAGCAGCTCCCACCAAGCCCTGGCCCTGCTCCTCTGGGGAGATGGGAAATGAGAAAATGTATTTTCTTCTGGTTCTTGATGCTCAGCAGAACTTCCTTGGACTTGCCAGGGGCACTTTTTTCTTTAATTCCTCAAAATATTTAAAGACCCTTTAAAATACCAGGCTGACATGCTTCAGAACGGGTTCTCCAGGAAAAGAAAACACTGAGAAGCAGATCTGTAATAACCTTTTCCCAAAGGCATTTCCAGCAACCTATTCCTGTCCTGCTGTCTGTGCGTTGTTTCATAAAAGGCACAAAAACCAGGGCTGGCTCAGGGGAGCTGCCAAATCACAGCATGGAAATTTCCCCATCCCTGGAAGTGTCCAAGGCCAGGTTGGATGGGCTTTGGGATGGTGGAAGGAGTCCCTGCCCTTGGAGAGAAAGAAAAGAGAGAAATTCCTGGCCAGGGGAGTGGGGTTCTCCTCTGGCTTTTTGATCTGCATCCATTTGACTTGGAGCTGGAACAGCAGAGGTGTTTATTAACTCACAGGATCCTGTTTCTCAGGGGCCCCTGATGGAAAATAAACCTTCCAGCTTGCTGGGATCAAGAGTTCAGCAACACCGAGGGTTTTCCACGAGTGACTGAAGATAATCAAGTTCATTCCAGGGAGTGTTTTAAGAGTCCCAGAGCAGGCAGAGAGGAAGCAGTGCAGCAGGTCTGCCCAGCCAGAGTCCTTTAAAGAAACACATTGACTGAAATATCCAAAAATGGGAACTGCTTCTGCCTATTTTAAGAGCAAAACCTCACTCAAATGTCATCATCTTCAAGTGTCATCCAGAGGGAGAAGGACGCAGACAATAATCCATTTCTGCTTTCAATCAGCCATCAGACCTCATGCATCTTTTTCCTGAAGGTAGAATTTGCTGTGACATTTGGGCTTGGCTGTGAGTCTGCCGCTGCAGGAAGGAGCCCTGTGTCGCTGAGCCACTGCAATTCACTGTGCACAGCTCCTGGTGACAGCAGTGACACCCAGCCAGCCCCAGTGAGGGATGGCAGGGCCGGGGCGCGGGGCTGGCAGGCACCAGGGTGGCTGTGGATCATCCTCCTGCCAGGAATGACGGGCATGGATCAGGGCTGGACAGCTGCAGCTGTTCCCATTCCCTGGAACAAACCCCTGCACTGCTTTCTGACACAAATTCTGCCTCAGCAGCCTCAGTCCTGCAGGGCAGTTCTGCCTCCGGGGTGGATTTCCCCTGGCTGAGAGCTGAGGGCGCACCTTCAAGGGGGGAAATTTTCCAAGGAGGATGGAGAAAAGCTGGGAGAATTGTCCAGCCAGTTCCTAATTCCTCTCAGTTAATGAGCCTGCAGCAACCTGCAGCTCTCGGGGCTGCTAAAACAAGGCTGGGTCCGTGTGCCAGACCCCAAACCCGTGCTCTGAAAGCTTGGCCCTGCTGCCAGGTGATTCCACAACCCCAGAGGGGACAGGGCAGGACAGACTGTCCCTCTGGTTCTCCAGGAAGCGATGTGACAGCCACGATTTCATCAGGGAGCTTTCAGGCATAACTCGGTTAGGTGGGCCCTTATCTCCCCCGAAGCTGCAGCAGCAGAGTGCTCTGGGGAGATTTGATTAGGGGCTGACGTCAGCCCATTTGCCAGGAAAAACAGGGATTTGGGGTGCAGGTGAGAGGATTTAAACTACCTGTGCCTGGCTGGAACAATCACATTTATCCAAGCACAATTATGCCCCTGTCTCTGAGTTTTCACTAATTTCTGTACCCCCCCTCCTTCCTTTGCCCCCTTCTTGTGTGGGTGACACCTTGAAAGCTGAAATTAAAGTTTTCACACCTGGCAGCTCCTGCTGCTGGGGTTTTCCATGCCCAGGGCTGGGTTGGATGATGGGATCCAGCATCCTCCAGCAGCAAGTGGAGGTTCTGGATCTGACATCACAAAAAGAAAATAACATTTGCCCCACGTTTTTTTGGCTTAAATTGCCCTGTAATCCAAAGGCCACCTCATTGCCAGCTCCTGCTAAAGATAAGAGTTTTAGCATTTCCCTGACAGGCCTGTGACATCCCACAGAACACCAGACAAGGCAATTTGTTAATCTGCCAGTGCTGGCATTAAATATCCCCCTTTGTGTGTTGACAACACATTAGTGAGAAGTCAGACCTGGGGACCGTTTTCCTCCTGAAACGCTGAGAATTTTGTGTATAATTCATTTCCTCACAAAATGGGAAGTTAAGGGCACATGAAAAGAGTAAAATGGAATTTGTGGGAAGTGCCTGAACTCTTCAAGACATTTTTGTGCCCACTCCAAGCCCACTTTGGCTCTAAAACAACTGCAGAGAGAACAACTTCAAAGCTGGGGAAGGGTCTGCTTGGAATCTCTGGGGCTGGACCAGGAATTCTGCATAAAAGACCCCTTTTTCCCTCGTGTTTGCCCACAGGTTGTGTTTGCAGAGCTCACTTGCTGATAACAGCTGCCTGGCACCTCTGGAAGCAGGGAAAAGCCTGGCTGTGCCATTTGGATGCCTTTGATGTTTCCATCAGCTCACACAGGTAATTATGGGCTGGGGAGCAGCAGGGAATAATGCACTGGAGAGGTTCTGTCTCCTGAGACAAAAGCTGTTTCCAGGCTTTCTGCTCCCCTGGCAGTTCCTGAAAACTTCCTGGCTGGTTTGAGACAAGGGGGATATTTACTGGCATCCTAAAATACTGCTCTTGCAGTATTTCCCCTTAAATTGCTTTTGGCAATTTAAGGGGAAAATGATGTGGAAAGGTAAATTGGAAATTGGAGGATTTATTTGCTCTGCTCTGGAAATGATGTTCAGAAAGATGAATATCTGAGGGGTGGGGTTTGTACACTCCTGAGCACCAGGTTGGTGCTTTCCTCCACAAAAGAATTCTCTTGTTCTGCCTGGGATGCCTCTGGATTTCCAGCCCAGCTGGATGTTACTCCAAGGAGTTATTCCACCCTGCACAGTGACACTGCTGCCTCACACACAAACCCAGTGGGGTCAAAACTCTCCTCTTGTCTCAACTGTTCAGCCACAAAATGTGTCTACTCATAATTTCCACGTGTAAATCCCAGAAGGAAAACCTTGGTTTTCAGGTATCTGGGAAGGCTAAATATCTCTTCTGCATTGGCAGGATGATTTTTTCCCCCTGTAAGGCTTTGAAATGAAAGCCTCAAACAGAGAAGAAAATCTAGAAAATAAATTTCAGAGGGGAGCAGAGTTTGTGATGCTGATCTGCGGCAGGAATGTGCCATCAAGCCCCTGTCCCTCCTATCTGCAGGCAACACAGGCATTTTTCCTCCTTTAAGTATCACTTCAAGAGCATCAGCTGTGCACTGCCTCCAAGCACCAAACCCCCTGGAAACGGGACTGCCTCGGGAGAGAGCTGGGCACAAAAAAGAAAAGGATCTCTTGCTTATTTTTGTTTCTACCTTGCACCGTTATTTATTATCAGCTGCTTGCAGGTACACAGGCAGCCTCCCGGGGGCCAGTGCTGGAGAGACAGAAATGAGTTTACTCAGATGCTGCTGTCTCTGATGCACTCTAAAATTAGACTTTGTCTCCCTGGATTCTGTGTTTGGATGCAGAGGAGTGACAAGAATTTCTCTCTCTCTTTTTCTCTATAATCTGCATTTAGAGGGTGGGAGCCGCTCAGGTTTTTGACAGAAATGGGAGGAAAAATGGGGGGAAAAATACATCCTGAGGTCCCAGCTGCCAGCTTCATCACCAGCAGGGGCTGTTGGTGTGGGCTTTGAGCCAGCCCTGCTTCCAGGTGCTAAATCAGGAAGGCAGTGGAGCTGCTCCCATTCACTCCCAGGGAGCTGAGCCACCACCAGGCTGCTCCCAAGGGAGAGAATAACAATAAACAGAGGGATTAGAAAAGGGCTGAGCACGGGAGGAGGGGGAAAACGTGTTGGTGAGGGAAGATAAATTGGGCAGCAGCAGGAATTGCTGTCGAGGGAGCACAGATGGACAGAGGGAGCTCAGGGAGGTTTTTCAGGGAGGCTCTGAAATTCTGTTTCATCTCCATCAACTGTGGACATGCCCTGACTTTGCTCAGCCCCTCTGGGCCCAAGCTGTGCAAACCAGTCCCTTTCAGAATAAAGCTGAATTCACCTGTCATTTGTCACTGTACAGAGAGCTTTCCCCCCCCATTTCCTTGCAGAAAGCTTGGGAGGTAATTAATATCATTAGAAATAATTGCACCAGGTGCAAATTCCTCTTGGCTTGGCTGCAAAATAACCAGGCTGAGCCCTCCGTGAATCGCAGGGAAGCTGAGCCCTTTCCCCAGGCCTGCCTCTTCCACTTAATGTGTGCTCCCAACAAGGTTAGTCCATTACAGGAAACTGGAGTTAGAGGCCCTTTTGTTTACTGTGTTACACAAATTCAATTTGTCAGAGAGCTGGGTTTATGAATTAGGAATGAGGGACGTTAGCAAAATTAAATGATAAGGCCTTGGCCAGCATCCGTTGCAGCTGAGATCGGGCTGATAAATTGCAGCAGCCAGGCAGTGTTTGGTGAACTAAAACAAAGGCACTGTGTAAATATGTAAAAAAATCAGTATTGGGCATGAATATCTTGTATCTCCTTCTTCCCTGCCCTTGTGGTACAGAAAACCGGGAAGGAAGCAATAAAAAATCAGGATTTCTCCTTTGGTGGATGTTGTTTGCAGCATCCTCACATCGCAGGCTGCTGTTTGGTCTTGTTTTTGGGGCAATCCTGCAGCTCCAGCCTGGATTTTGGGAGCAGACTGGCACAACTATCCCATGGCAACAGATGATCCTCATCTTCTTTTCCAGGGAAAACTGCAGAGCTCTGGAACGCTGCACGTTCAGGTGGAAGGGCCCCCAGCAGGGAGGGATACAGGGCAAAGCACTTGGCTCTGAAACACAAGAAACCAAGGAGAAGGAATTCCACACAACAGAAGGGGGTGGGGAAGGACTTCCAAGCAGGGTTTGGGTCTCTGTCATGGGCACTAATGATTCCCAGACTTTCCATAATGCAAAGCAGGAGCTGCACATTCTGCCTTTGGATGTTCCAGGAGAAAAGCTGAGCTGAAAATCCCCGTGGCAGGGCTGTGATCTCTTTTTCCATCAGCAGATTGAGTCCCTCCCTCACTGAGCTCCCCAGGAATACAGGCAGGGAAGAGGAATGTTCTGTTTGGCTTTCTGAGAGAGGTGAATGCAAAGTGCAGAAGCATTTTCCTGTCCCTCACTGCTGTACCTGCTCTGGAGTTGATCTTCCACAAGTCACTGCTCTGCTGACACCGAAATTTATGGAGCTGGAGGCACCTGGCTCTTGAAGGATTGTTCCTTGGGTGAGAAAAATGTTTTGCTTTGCATGGCTTGGCCTTGCTTGGAAAAAAACTTTCAATTTTTCTTGCTGAGTTCTGTTCCTGACTCTTTTCATCACAAAAAAAGGACAAAACTTGCCTTCAGTACTGGGGGAGTGAGAGAGGAGGAGGAACAAACCAAGGGAAAAATCATTACAAAAGACACAGCAAATTATTCAGCTGCTGTGACATGGCCAGAGGGGGAAGAGGAAAGTTCCTTGCCTGGCTGGGGTTGGAAACTTCCTGCCTGTCATTCCGCAGAGAAAACATTCAGATATTTCATGTTAATTGTCACTCAGGAAAATTTCATCCTTTCCAGGAGAAAAGCAGCCCTGCAAATGCTTCAGTAATAATTTCCATTTGCTGAGAATGACACCTGAACCAAAAGGAGTTTCCCATTTCCTTCTTGGCCTAAAGAGGAGGTAAAAATTTTAAGGAAAATACACCTTTGCACCTGAATGTTCATGGATTGATTTCCCAGAGCTGCTGCTAATCAAGTGTTCTCTCAGTTAACACAATCTTAGTTAAACCTTCCCACCAACGCTCCTCTCCAAGTCCATACAAATTCCTCACCCAGAGAACCCCAAGCAGAGCAAAGACTTCTTTCATCAGTTGTTGAACAAAATCTGAGTCAAGCAGCCCTGGCCCTGAAAGTCTTGGTCTCTAAGCAGGCAGATAATGAGAAATTTAATGCTGGGAGACAGGAGACAGCTCTGAAAAGTTATACGAGTGGGCACCGAACCCAGAGCAGCAGGACAAGGACCTCGGGCTCCTCCCTGCCCTGCCCAGCCTGGCCAGAGGGCCCAAAGGAACTGCTGAGGGCTGGAGATTGGTTCTTTTATCTTTGCAAAGCATAAATACCTAAACTAGAAGCATCATATCAAGTTTGACCAAATTTTTGTTCCTATAACAACAACTCATGCAATTCTCAATTCGGTTTCCTAGGCCATGGCTTTTAAGGAGGAAAAGGTCTTTATGGGATTCTCTGGAAAAAGGGCAAGGGGAGGCACTCAGAGGATGCCCCTTTGACAGCCTCCAGGTAACTCAGAGAAGTCCCCACGCTGTGAAACCTGTAAGGATTTAGGGAAAGCTTTGCCCATAAAGAGCATCACAGAGCAAGGAAGAGATTTGAGACAACAACAGAGGGGTCACACAGAGGAAAACATGAAAATGTGTGTGGTGAAGAGAGCTCTCGGGGAAAACCAGAGCAATTGGGATGAACAGAAGGGTTTGCACCCAAATAATCAGGCAAAGACGCTGAATCCCCAGACATGAGAACTGAGCTTTGCTGTGGCCTCTCCAAAGCACAGCTTGGCCCTGGTGAAGTTGTTGTTGCTTAAAATGGTCCCAAAATTTGAAAGACCACCCTAGAATCCCGTGTTCTTTTCCCTCCAGGGCTGAAGAATAGGTTGTAAATGGGTTTGCTTTGGTGCTAAAAGCTCCCAGTGCCTGACCAGCATTTCCCCTCCTTGTGTGAGAAAGCAGAGGGAGCAGAACAGGCCCTTGGGGACCCACCAGTCGTGTCAGCGAGCAAAGGCTGGGACAACACTGCCAGTTCACAGCTTAGATCCATCTCCCTGGATATCTGCTGCCTGTTTCACCCTTTGTGTTTACAGAAAAAATAAATCAACAAACAAAACGAACCTAAACAAACCAAACCAAACCCCTGCACCACTGCCAGCAGCAAAAGGATCCTGGAGTGTGCAGTGCAGTTCCTTTGCAGCTCCCCCATTCCATCCCTTGTTTTAAAGCAGTTCTCTCAAAGATCTCCTGATAAAACCCAGCATAAAACCCCCTTTTTGAGCAGAGGCCCCAGTCACCTCAGGCTCCTTGGGTTCTCACGAGGTGAGCAAAGTCGTTTTTACCTTGCCCGGGTGATCTTGGAATACGCTCATTAAATGAACAGCTATGAATAGCCCTCTGTCGGGCTGGAAATCAGGGGTGTGCTTCAGAGGGGAACCTCCTCGAGATGAGCAGGGGGAGCAGCTCCCATTCACAGGAATGAAGCACTTCCCTGATTCATAAGCTGGATGTGCCAGCTGCATGCAAAGAGGGCTGGATCAGATTGGGAATTGGGAAGTGACTGGTTGGACTGGGACTGGAGGGGATACAGGATTTACCTGGCAGGCAGGCCTGCAGGCTTTATTTTTATTTTATTCATCAGTCTGGTTATTTTAGAAGTGATTCCCTGGCACCTTGTTCTGAGAGTCACACTCTGAAAAACTCTGTTATTCCAAAGAGCCCGGGACTTCAGCAGAACTCCTAATTCCTGAATGTTCCAGGGGCAAAACTCAGAGCATTCTTCTGTGTGCTTACGCTTCCTGCACCAAAAAAAAGCCATTTTTCAGTTGTGGCTGTAGCACATCCATGACCGTAGGGAACCCAGCAGCTCTGCTTTTTCCTGTGCGTGCAACTTGGGAACAACCTGGATTTAGAAGGTGGCACCTTCTGAGAGGTATTTTATCCCCAGGGATGGCTCCCACACACCCAGGGCAGCCACCCTGGCAGCTGTGGCAGCTCCTGGGGAGGTGACAGCGTGGCTGAGGCTGCAGAGCCACCGGCACTGCCCGTGGCCCTCGGGGAACTGCAGGGTTTAAAATAAATGTGCTGAGTGTATTATTCAGGAGCCCCAGACAGCAGTGGCCATCTGGCCACCAGCCCGAGCCAGGAGAGCTCCCACTGCCACAGTCAAAGGCACGACAAAAGTCCCAGGGAGATGGAAATTGCTCTGTTCTCTCCTGCTCATGGCTGCTCTGTGCTGCAGAGCTCCTCCTCGGCCCGGTGCTGGCTCCAGATGTCATCAGAGATTAGGACCAGGCTTCTGGAGCTGGGCTTGGGTCCTGTCCTTCCCTGTTAAGCTCTTGGTGGGGAAGGGAATGTTATTTACCAAGCTGATTTTTTCCCCCCCTTTTTTTTGTCCATGTGCACATTTTCAGAAAAACCCAACCCCTGTAAGGTGACCCAGAGCACCAAGGGACCCAAAAGGACTGAGAGGGCTCTTGTCCCCTGGGTCAGCCACGCAGCCACTGACAGGGGACACTAAATGGCTCTGAAAGGGCTTTTCAGTGCAGCTCTGGGAAAGGCCAGGCTCTCGCTGCCCTGCACTAATTCCTCCCCACATTGTTTTCTTAACCCTCTGCTGAGCTTTGCCCCACAGAGGAGCC
The DNA here is from genome assembly GCF_017639235.1 of Corvus kubaryi. Classification (NCBI taxonomy): domain Eukaryota; kingdom Metazoa; phylum Chordata; class Aves; order Passeriformes; family Corvidae; genus Corvus; species Corvus kubaryi. Next base: position 48,121 of record NW_024581983.1, read on the forward strand.
CGTTCCCACTCGTTTGGGAATCCCAGGAACAGCCAGGGAGGTGGCCCTGGAGCCAAGAGAAGCTGACCCAAGGACCAGGGAGGCAAAAGCTGATTAAAGTTGAAGGCCAGGGGTGGACTAATGACAGAGGGGTTCAGGGGGTAAGAAAACTGTGTAAGAGGCACTGGGAGAGAGATGCTGCCCATGCGGGGCAGCTGTCACTGGATCCTGTGGTTAATAAAATTCAATATCATAAAATACAATATTCTCATGAAAATAGATCTGAGTAAAGCCCCATCCCCAAAGGAGACAAATCTGAAGTCGAGCAATGGGAAGGAGGCACATGTGGGGATGTGGATCAGCAGCAAGAGGAGAAGAACGGACCCAGCCCAGCCCCAAAATCCCATGAACAGCACCATCTCTCCCACAGGAAAATTTAGAAAATAAAATGCTCAGGAAGAGCTGGAAACCCAGCAAGGGTGACTCGAATGATGTAACAGAAAGAACGAGGCAAAAAGAAGCAGCTTTGTGACAAATGAGCCACTTCAGTGCTGCGGGGCTTTCTCTTGTTCATCACAGCCAGTGTGAGCCTCCAAAGAAAAGTAAATACTACAAGAAACACCACGGAAAAACATCACGGCAGCAGCCACCATTAGATCCCTAACCAAAAAACCCAGGTTTCCTCTTCCCCTGACAGTGCTTCCCACCTCCCACCAGTTTTATGGGCTCTGGGTTATAGATGTTTATCACATTTTTATAGATATATTTATATATATTTTTTTTTTATATATATTTTTTATATATATATATATAGCTTTTCCTCTAGATTTACAGGCAAGGGTATTTTTTACAGCAGCCAGACTCTCATTTGTTGAATTTCTTGCAGGAGCCACGAGGAAGGAGAACCTTTAAATCACCAGGAAGCTCTGACAATGCAGACCCTACTGTGCAAGACTGCTTTTAAAAAGCACTTACTTTTTATGGCCTAATTTAAGGCGACATTGAACGTTCTCAGGAAAACCTCCTGGTTCCTCCAAGGGTTCTGCCCTGGTAAAGTGTCTGAAAGTCCTTCCCTGCATCAATTCCAAGCCAAATGCTTTGTGAGCCTCTTGGAGCTGCACCAAATGGGCGAATTTGAAGTCAACATTCCTGGGATAAATCACCTGTCCGGGTGTGGAATGAATCCTGCAGGGCTCTGGTGGCCTGGACTGCTTTTATTTCACGCACATTGATGCTGCTCTTGTTGTTTGACCCATAACTGCTACAGGGGAGGGTTGTGCTGGGGAAATGATGGGGAGCTAAAGGCTTTTATGATCCCAAAATTCAGCCAAAAGCCACAACAAACCACGTCACCTGCATCCCAACTTCTGTGCTGCCTGCAGGGGCCCTGCCCAAACCACCTTTACACATTTTGCTTTACAGGTGTTGCACAGGTGTCAAAAAGAGCAAGGGGAGCAATGCGCTTAAAGATTCTGTATGAAAATTAAATCATCCTCCTCTTTTACAAGGCCTTGAATTGAGGGGTTTTTACCCTATTTTCCAGCACATGGACAAGATGGGGGAAGAGGACTCTGTCACTTAAACACAACCATGAACTGAAGGCAATCCCTCAGGCAGGGACGCCTCCAGAGCCTGAACCTGAAAGAGAACAGGATGGAAAAGTGATTTTCCAGCTCTGGAGAGAGGGGCCATCTCTTCCCTTCGCTGTGAGGGAGGTGAGGCCCTGGCACAGGCTCCCAGAGAAGCTGTGGCTGCCCCATCCCTGGAATTGCCCAAGGCCTGGCTGGATGGAGTTCTGAGCAATCTGATTTGGTGCAAGGTGTCCCTGGCCTGGGTGAGCCCCTGCCTGACCTCGGGTGGAATCCCTGCCACTTCCATGACAAATTCTCCCACTCTGTCCTGGAAGCATCCTCACCTTGTAAGAAGAGTCCCCAGCTACTGCTGGAGCGACGTTTGGCTCCTGAAGCATTTAGAGATGCATGGGAAGTGTTTTCCAAATGGATAAATAAAAGCTCTGAGGCTGCTCTGCCTGGAGAGCTGCTCACGCTTGGCACCAGCCCCGTGCTCCCAGCCCCTCCTTGGCATGGGAAGGGCTGCACTCATCAGCAACGCTTCCAGCCAGGAATCCAGATGGGATCTGAAGCAAAACCGGGTGGGAGATGTGGTTTAAGGCTCATTCTGCATGAAGGGTGCATCTGTTTTTGTCTTGAAGGTGTACCTTGAGTTCACGTGCCTCTCCAGCTCAATGAGCCTCCCCTGAGCAGAGCGTGGCACATCCCCGTTTTCAGTCCAAGGGAGGCTTCCCACAGGGAAGGAGACATCTGCTGAGCATTGCACATGTGATAAAAAGGGAAGGCAGCATTCTCCTGCCCTCCAAAAGCAAATCCAGGACTGTTGGAGGGTAAAGCAGGAGGGGAGCAGCAGCAGGGATAAGCAGGGAGGGACATGTTTGTCATTAATACCAGTGCAGAGAGAAGAAGCTGCATCGTTCCAGCACTGCCAGCACCAACCCAGCTTAAAAAGGGAGGAGGTTGCAGAAACTGCTGCTTTCTGCCCCACAGAAAAAAACCTTTTCCAGCCCAATCTGATGCAGATCTGTCCACGACACAAAACTCTACACAAGGTCATGGGCATCACCAGTGGTTCCAGCATTTGAGCAGCTTCTCTCCCCAAATCTGCAGGGGGCTTGGTTGGTTTCTTTATCTGGATGGGGTTGGAGGGAAAGGGATTGCTCAGCAGCAGGGCAAAAAGGGTTTGTGAGGCTGGGGATGCTCCCAGCACCCACAGCAACAGCACCTCCAGGGCCATGGGGTTTTGGGGTGCTGCATCTGCCACGCTGCGCAAGCACAAAGCAGTGCCACTGCAGGGCTCATTAGCCCTCCAAAGGGATGGTCCAGCACAGTCAGGGCTCGGAGCAAATTGCCTTTTCTTATCTCTAATACAACGTTTAATGTATACAATGCATAATACAACAGGCTGTGAAACCCAGGACGGGGTCTCTGCAACACAATCCCCCTGGAAGCGGAGCTGGATTGATGGAAAGACAACTCTCACCTCCTTCTCTCCCAGTCCCTGCCCAGTTCCAACTGGTGGTGACTATTTCCCCTAAATTCCCTTGCAGGAGCAGCTCTCCCGAGCACCCAGGAGCGCTGGGCTCCATTTGAGCCTCCCCATCTGATTAGATTTATGCAAATTCCTGTATTTATTAGCATAACAGGAAGATTGTTCTGCTGCCTGGGAAGAAACGAGCCCCTTTATTCCAATAGATGTGTCAGCTTGGAGCAGTTAATAAGATCTATTTGTAATCCATAGGTAGGCACGATAAAAGCAGGAGAACTCGGCACTTCCACAGGCAGAGGAGCTGCTGGGAATATTGGTAGCTGGGAACTCGGTGTAATTATTAGGAGAGATATTTAAATACTCTTCAGGGTAATTCTGGGGAGTGCAGGGGAAGCCAAACACACTGAAAATCTTATTTTAGCTTCAGCTGTTGAGTGGAGCAGCCAGGAGGGAGGTGAGGCCCCAGCCAGAGCCACCCCACCACACTGGAGAAGATCCATGGGGTGGTGAGGAGAGGAGAGCTGGCAGAAGGAACCCACAGCCCAAGGAACAGAGCCCCAACGACCTCTTAAGGCTAAATTCACCTGTTTTCCTTGGTTTAAGGACTTGAGGGCACCATAAATTTGGTTAAAGTTGGGTTAGATACAAGATCAGCTGCAGCTGCTCTCTCCAGGTTTCAGTTTTATTTAAAATCATGGAATCATAGTTGGAAGGGACCCACGAGGATCATCCAACTCCAGCTCCTCGCCCTGCAAAGGGCATCCCCAAGAATTTAACTTGGTTCTTCTCGGCCTGTAAAGGCTGCAAGTAAATCCCACCCTGATTTATTTCGTGGGGGAGGGAGTTCTGAGCAGTCCTGTGCATCAGCCTAGCACAATTCACAAGGAGGATCCCAGAATTCCAAATACAGATTCCCATACCCAAGCCCTCCCTGCCTGCCACGGTGGGGGAGTGCCTGGGCCCCTTCGGTGGACACCAGAATTGCTGTTTCTGTTTGTCCCTAATTAGCTTCCAAACGATGTTTGCAACCTGCTAAAATGCCCACTTAGGCTGGGGGGAGCAAACGTTGGCCCATCTGCCAAGAGGTTCTGCAGCAGACGTTTATCTAAATAGAGAAATCAGCCTGCTATTTACATCTGATTAACAAACACAGCCTCTAATTAGCCCATGTGATTAAGATTCATTTGAGGAGTCACTTCAGCACATACATTAAAGCATCACTCCTTTGCTCAGTGATGGTGATAGGACAGGAGCGAGTGGTCCTGCCTCGCTCCAGCTCTGAAGAAGGAAAAGCAGAAATATTTAAGGCCGTGTTCAGAGGAAAGGCTCAGAGCACTGCTGGGGCAATAATCCAGGCGGATTTTCCCTCAAGGAGATTGTTGTAGAGGAGCTGTAGTCCAGACAGGCTATTGAGATGAGAGAATTTGCTATTTTTTACCAGCCCACCAGCACTCCCTGTACTGGATCCAAAACCTGGCTCCTCCAGCACAGGGAGAAATTCCCCAGGATTTAGGAAAGACCCTCCCAGCCCAAACTGCTTGAATTTCCCAGGCAGAACCTCCCCAGAGTACCATCCATGGACCTCTGCAGCTCTCCCAGGGGATCTGACTGCTGGGAAAGTTGCTGCCTGAGTGTTGCTAAATAAAAACACTTTGCCTATTGTTCCTCTGGTTTGCTGCAACAATTGCCACAATCAATTTGATTTGTAATGTGTCCTGTCCTCTGAATCTCTGAGTTATTAACCTTAACAATGTCAATGAGCTGCTGCAGTAATTGAGTCGCAGCAAATTAAGGGTTGAGGTAATTATTAAGAGCTGCTTAGTACACAGGAATATATTAATATGTTATTGATGCCAGCAGAGCGGGGGCTTGCAAGGAGAGAAGAATTCAGAGTGATTGCAGCAAGGGAATAAACCTGGGCAGCCCCACATGCCAACAGGTGTGTTGGAATATTGATTCCAAGTCCCTTGGAATTCCCTTTCATATTTATAGAGCAATCACGTGGTGAGGCAGAGCTCCCAATTATTGGCCTGTTTTCCTCCCAGGTGATGGGCTTTGCCAGCCAAGGAAAGGGGGGAAAGTCAAATGTCATGAGGTTTTAGCCACTTCAAGATTTTTGTTTGGAATTTCAATTTAGTCCCAGTCTATTCCAAGGTTGTGAAGAGATAAAATAGGAAATACAGCATATTTCAGCATAAAGGCACAGCCTCATGTACTTTCTTTAAGTGAGTCACTGGGGGAGTGTTGCTGTTGTTTTTATGAACATTATGTGTGCCGTTAACATTTTCACTTTAATTAAAACCATACTGAAATCGAAAACGAAAATTCTGAAGTGGCTAAAAACCCACTGAAAACCCCCCCAACCTCAGAAAGGAGAGAAAAGCTGAAACCTCACAAATGATGGGATGTGAATGAGACATTCCATAATGGCTCCTTCAAAAAAATCACAGTTACCTGGAAGGATTTTGGAGCTGCACGTGCACCAACAGGACAATTGGCTCTGCCAGCTGTACATGAAATAATATAAGCACCAAAAAACCTCTTCTCATTTCTTTAGTCTGCAAAGAATCACCTGAGCTGTTTCCAAAGCATTCAAGCTGAGCTAAAAGACAAGAACAATAAAGTGGAGAAAAGAATGTTCTGGGGGAAAACATGGTGTTACGAGTTTGCTGCTTCTGCTAAATATTAATCTGGATTTCCTCTGGTATTGCACTGCTCCTACAGATGAGTTACCTATTCCTCCAGGCCTGGTATTTTAAAAGCTGTTTTATTTTTCTGGAGATAATTTCTCTGTACAAACCCCCCTCTGTCCCTGTTTCAGAGCGGTGACAGTGGCTGCAGGAAAGTGAGAGGCAATTTCTCACCTGCCCGATGTGATTCTGCTATCTCCACATAGAGCACAAATCTCCCATTACCTCGGCCATGCAGAGCATGCAAAAAACCCCCCTCGCTTCATTTCCCGGGAAGGAAGATGTGATATCAGCCAGAAAGAAAATATCCATGCAAATATTCCTTCCCTGGGCAATCTGTGTTTCTAAAGTTCTCTTTTCCCCACAAAACCAGAATGTTTAGGCTGCTGCTGCTCCTGGAGGAGCCATCCTCTGCTGCTGGTGAGGGTTGTTGCTGCCACTTCCAGGCACTAAAGATCCTTTTAAATCTGTTTGGTTTGGGATGGGGATTATTCCTTTCCCTTTCCACAGGAATAAGGGATTTGGCCGTTTTTTCCTGCAGGGTTCTGCGGCACAAACTAAAAGAGAAGAGATAGAAAGGGCAAGGGAGGGAAGGCAAACCCAGGTATCCCAGTGGCAGCTGGATTTTGAGATATGAACGTTCTCCAGCTGCTCAGGTTCTCTGCAGCCTTTGGGTCCTGAGGATCATCGGGGTCTCTGTGGGAACAGAGGGGAGCAGCTCCTTCAGTGATTCCTGTACTCTCCTCCCTCCCTGGGAACCATCCCAGCTCTCCTCCTGCTTTTCCCTGTCCTACTGCCCTGAACAGGACTGCTGCTTCTTTTCAAGTTCAACTTGCAGTTTAAATTCCCTGTCAGATCCAATGGCATGGGGATGGCAAACAAAACCCTGGTAACACATCGTGGCTGTGGCACGAAATCCACTCGGGTGGGAGGGGATTGGGATGAGCTCGCCATCAGAACTGTGATGTTTTCATCTGTCACAGGAGCCAAGCCCTGGTTTCTGACAAATTTATTTGCAAGGCAAGCGAGTGGGCCCTGGGAATGGAGAAATCTGAGCTAAAGAGAGAATGTGGGAAATGCCTCTTTCCCTCTCTTTTGACCCTGGTGAGGTTCTTCATCAGCTCTGCTGAGCACCACCATTAAGAGGCTGTGATAAATTGACTGAGTTAAAATAATCTGGAAGAACGATGGGCTTTTCCACGGAAATTCATCAGCAGGAATATTCCCTGCACCTCCCTGGAGGTGGAGGAACGACATGGATGTCCAAGCACAAAGCCCAGGGCTTGTCACCAAACCACTGCACCCACGCAGGACTGTTCACACTTCTGCTGCCAGAGGCTTCCTTTGCCGTAGGACAGAACCCTGCTCCAGGCTCCCAGGGAAACAATTAATGTGAGGAAATAAGGAAACCAAAACCTGTCAAAGGAGATTTCTGTGCTGTGAATAATCAGGGTGGCAGCTGCCCATGGTCCCTGTCAGGTGGGATGTAAGTTTATTGTTATAAAAAGGCTTCCTAGGCATGGTTGGGATACAGATTTTTTGAAATTTTTTCCAAAGTTCTTCCTGTCTAATAGAGGAAAGAGTGTGTGGAGGCATCAGGAGTTCATGCCAGGGGGTAGCAGAGGGTGCTCTGGGGCTGATGAACAGGGAGATGATGCCCTCAAAGCCACCCAAAACAGTGGCAGAGGCTGCAGCTGGAGCCAGCTTAACCCAGCCTTGTCTCTCAAAACCAGGCCTTTGGGAAGGGGCTTTGCAAGAGCCAGCAAATGGTTTTGAATAGACCTAGAGAGAGTGAGAGGTGCTGATAGTTTCTAATTAGGGGGACAAGGAATTGTTTTCCGTGAGTTCCCTCCATGATCTCATCCCTAGGAAGCAGCCAAAAATATCAGGGCACCCTCGCTTAGAAAGGAGCACATTGTTCCTTGTGTCTCCTGGCAAAGGGAGGGGTGAGGAGCAGGTCAAGCATGAAAATGTGCTCGAAAATCCCCCCCAGGCCCCAGCAGCCTCCCCTGGGTGTCTTTCCAAGTATCCACACCCAGCCCAGGGCCACCAGCTCCAGGTGATTCCCAGCTCCCATGGCCGGGACCTTCTCAGGCTCGGGATGGGTCCTCCTGGGGAGGGAGGGAAATGCTGTCCCTAATCAGGGCTGACATGGCAATTTTCTCCATCATGTCACTTGTCAAGGGGGCCAGCAGCCTCCCCTCCCAGCCCAGGGCTTCCCTGGGAGCCTCCCCAGACCTGCTGAGGAGAAATAAATCAATTATGGAGCCCAGCAGCTGCCCCTGCTCCCCAGCAGCTGCCCAGAGGAGATGAGGAGCTCCTCTCCTCTCCTGGGCTGTGGGGCAGGGTGGGAAAGGGCCAGCAAAAGGTCTCCTGGAGCGATGTGAGCATCACAAGGACTCCCTCACACTCCTGGCTGGCTGCTGACAGCCCCCCTTGGGGTGCAAGGCTCCAGTGGGGCTTGGCTGAGCAATGGGGTGGTGTCACCCCACTGCAAATGGCACTGGGACCCTGCCATCCCTGTCCCCAGGGACGCTGGACGTGGATTTCTGCACAAAGCAGCTTTGGTTTGTCCCCTTCCAAAGCCCAGAGCTCCCAGCCAGCCCTGGTTACAGCACAGACACTCCTGGTCCAGCTCAGTTAAAGAAGACAAAGCTGATGGAAAGCACAAGGAAAAGGGTCCTGTGGGATGCAGCATCAACCCAGGCACTGAGTGATGCTCTGTTCTGAGCACACGGGCCAAGAGATCCCACTCAGAACTCGCACTGAATTCTCTCAGGCCTACTCATCAAAACAGAGCTTTTCACCCCCCTTTGTGCTCTTCACTTGCATCTGTTGTTTTCGGGGGAAAAAAAGACTTGTACAGAAATTCCACGTTTTAGAAAATCTCTCCTGGAATGACCCAGCTAAAGGATTCGGATCTCTGGTTTCTAGGGATGTGTTTTGGCCAGGTGCAGGAGGGCTGGTGCTGATGTCAGAGGAACTAAGGGCTTTAATTTTCCTTATTCCTCTCAGGATTCGCTCACTGACCCCACGAGCTGCTCACTACCTTTGTCAGTGCCCTCCGTGGGCAGCTCTCCAAATCAATTAACGTGATTGTTTCACTCCTCGGGCCCACAAAATCACAACATTTACAAGAAATACGTGGGGCTGTGCAGTTTGCCATGGAAGTGTGGCCGGGATGGAGAGCAGTTAGATCAGCCAGAGCCCCTGCCACCCCATCTGCTGAGCACATCCCATTCAAACACCTTTCCCTTTGCTTCAAGAAGTGTTGTTAGTTAAATATCACAGGTAGGGGGAAAACACGGTGGTTTTTCACATTAGTTCTTCTCAGATACACTGGAAGGGGAGATTACAAACAGCTTTTTAATGTGATGGAATGGTTGGGGTTGGGAGGGCCCTTAAAGCTCATCCCATTCCCACCCTGGACCCCTCCCACCACCTGGAGCATCTCATTCCCACCTGGCCTTGGACACTTCCAGGGATGGGGCAGCCCCAGCTCCTCTGGGCACCCTGTTCTGTTTATTGGCACCTGTCTGGAGCCCGGGCCAGAGCAGCCCCCAGCTCTGCCACGCAGCAGGAGAGCAGCAGGGAGTGTTCACGAGCTGTTCCAGCTCCTGCGCACGCTGCTCCCATTCAGCTTTTATTCTCCAAGAATAAATAGCCCGAAGGACCTGCAATAATGGTTAAATTGTGCAATGTAAATTAAAAGCAGGAAGAAAGAGCAGGAGCCACTGAGACAGGAGAAAGCATCGCTCTGCAGGCAGGATTGAATCAGAGTCCCCCGGCTGAACTCAGCACCGCGGTGGCTTTTAAAGGTCCTCGTGCACCAGTGCACCTCATTTTCCCATTGGTGGGCTGAGGGAATGAGAAATTCTTCCCCCCAGCCTTTAGTCTTGTCTACCTAAATGATATTTTGCAGTGGAAGTCTGTGATACGTCCCGTTCAAAGGCTCATCTCTTGTGTGTGACCATATAATTACACAGAACCCCGGCATCCTCCCTCTCTCCTTCCTGAATCATCTTTAGCACTGAATAATTGGATCAAGCACCAAAAACTCCCCTTGCAGAGTGCATGGCATCATTAAGCCTCCAGGCAGGGGGATTATCACCAGCAGGTGATTTTAATTTGCTGCAGCAGCCAGCAAAGGTAAAAGCGACACCGATGTGTTTGGAATCTTATGTTGCTGCCTCAGTTTTCAGAATGGAAGAGACAAACTGAGGGAGAAAGTGTTAAATTAGGAAAAAAACCCACAAAAGCCTGGGATTTTTAAGATGTTTGTACCTCAATGAAATGTAACAACGAAGAGATCCCTGCAGAAGTTCTGTGCCAGTTTGTGACAGAACATTTCGTTCATCTGAGCTTAGCAGCGATTCCCAGGAACCTTCGTGCTGGATTGCTAAGCAACCCCATCCTCAGCTTTGTGGCTTCTTAATACCCCTCAGCCCCATTGCAGGATAAGCTGCAAAGACGAAACTCCTGATTTAGGGAGAGGATCAGGGCAGTACAAATGTTATTTGGTAGTTTTACAGGGTGGTCGCTGATGGGATGGATTGAGAGCCTTTGGCACCCAGCGAGTTTTCTTCCTCAGCGTTCAGTGCTGGAAGCTTTCAGGATTATCAGAGTCCAGTAAGGGAAGGAAAGATTGATTTTAATTGCTAAGTGCAGGAACTAAGCTTCCTCTTGGATTCTTTCCTCTCTGTGCCAGAGCAGCACCACCCTTCCCTCCTCCACCCCTCACAGGGAAGGATTTTTTCCTAATATTCCATCTAAACCTCCTCTCTGTCACTCTGAAGCCATTCCCCCTCATCCTGTCACTGCACATCCTTGTGAGAAGTCCCTCTCCATCTTCCTCACAGGCTCCAGTGCCTCACACCTGAGGAATTTTGTACCAATGTGGCTTAAAATCAGTTCTCAGGCTGCTTCAGACAGCATCAAGTGTGCCCAGAGGATGGAAAAGTGACTGTAAAAGTGGGACACTCCTTGTTTGGGCCATCAGAGACCTGAGTGAGTGTTACATTAACAAGGTCAGAGGGGGCAAGCTCCATTTCCTGTGATTCTATTTGTTCTTATAACATGGGAAACACAGCTTAATGCTGTTCTCTAAATTGATTCCCAGCTGACTTGGTTTGAATGGGAGTTATAAAGCGAAATGAGAGCATCCACACTCCTTTGAGCACCAATGAAACAACACTGCTTGGAAATTTGGCCTTTAAATAAATCATGCCCACCTTCCAGTACACACAAACCCCATCAATCCCTCAGATAATCCTGCTTCCCCTACACCTGGAGCGACCCTTCTGATGGAAAGCACAGCAGGTGAAGGGTTAAGGGGAGAGGAGCAGTGGCAAGTAGGGAATTTGAGGGAATGCTCTGGGCTGGTGAAGTCCAAAGGGGAAAAATCCAGCACTGTGTATGTGCTGGAAAGCCAACTGCAGTTAGACCAGGGATTAATTTAATTCCTAGGTATCGTATTTTATTTCAGAGGGAAAACAAGAGGGGGGTGGAAATCAATGTGAACATTCTCCTGCTAATATTGTCAGACAAGTGTAGTCACCATGGCAACAGGAGGAGCAGCATCTCAGGGGTTGTGTGTCTGGTAAACACATTCTCCAGATTTCCATTTCTTCTGGTGCTCAGCAGAATGTTTGTGCTGAGCCCTGGCACGATCAATTATCACACTGATACCACCCAGGGCCAGATCTCCAGGCTGGGTGTTCAGCAGAGTCACCAAATGTGGAAATATCAGCGATTCCCTGTGGGAAAACAAACACAGAGCCCTCACCAATATTCCTGGGAAGGGGTTGGTGAGGTCTGCTCCCCCTTTGGTGTCCTGAGCCCTGGGTCAGGGTCTCCACAGCCAAGATTTGGGCTCAGTCTTGTCCACACAGAGTTTTGGTGGGTTTGGAGTTTTCCTCCCAAGGGCTGGTGCCTGATTTCTGAGCTGGAAGAACCTTTTGGTCCCTACTGTTCATCTGCACCCTGAGCAGGCCCACATGTGCTGGGAGCCATAAAAACCAGGGCAGCTCACACATCAGCTGTGACAACGCAGAGCTTAGCACGTCCTCTCAGTACAAACCCTGAAAAAAACCCTATTTTAATATTGTACCTCTTCCCATCTCTCCTCAGCCCAGGTGTCACTGCCCAAGACACAGCTGGCGAGGTGGCAAAGCTGAAAGTGGTGTGGAGTGAGAGGAGACCTGGGCTGTTCAGTGCTGAGAGCTCTGGAGGGCATGGAAGGAGATATTTTGCTGTATGGCCCCTGTGGGGGTGTTTTCCCAAGGAATGTGTAAATTAGTGCTGCCTCAGCCCTCTCAGGAACCCCAGTCCTGCTCATTTCCTTGCTGCTTCAACATCTTTGGTTCATTCAGGAGCTTCCCAAGCTCCAGGCTCTGTTCCACGCCGATCTCCCAAACAGATCTGCCACGTTTCATGCTGGGGTCAAGGCAGGAAGAAAGAAATGCGAGCAATGTGCAAGTCTGCCTGAAAATCCAGACTGAACAGCTCCCAGATGGAGTTTTTGTCCAAGGTTCTTCCCCTTTTAGCCACTGGGTGCAATCAAGACATGGCCTTAATTCAAAGACAGCTTTTCCTCACGTTTTTCTGCCTTTGCTTTTCTGGAACCAGTCTGGTGTTGAAGGAAATCTGAACAGCTTCTGCTGCTCTGCTCAGAGCCCTGAACCTCAGCAAAAGTTCATCAAGTGCAGCAGTAAAAGATTCAGGAACAACTGTTTTTAGAAGGGGAAGAAAACACGGATATTTTTGCATGCTTGTCTAATAATCCAGTTACTCCAACTGGGCCTGCCACCATTGCCTTGATAATTCTGACAAGCAGCTTTGGGACTCAGGAAATTCAGGTGCACACCTGAAATGTGCTGCTCATTTTAAAACAGAGACCCCTGAGGGAGTATGGTTGGTTACAAAGCAGAAATACACTTTTTTTATCTTTTTTTTTTTTCTTTCAGAATGCACATTTTTATCTCAGGAAACCCATTGAGAAAAAGCAAATCTGGGGCATGAATAATAGCAGGCTGCCAAAAGGCTGCAGGAAGAGAGAGCTGGGCTGTGGGCCCCATGCAAGGTTTACCAAAAAGCTTTAATTCTGTGTTTTGTTCCTCCATTCACATTAAAAATAAAGCCTCTTGCTGAACAAATTTCCCCTGAGGCAAAATCCTCTGAAGGTCTCCTGCCTCTTGCAGTGAAATCTCTGCTTATCTCAGTGCCGAGGCTCTGCCTGTGTTTTACAGCAGCCAACACAGAGAGATTTGGGCTTCTCCATCCCAGACCAGCACAGACAAATCAGGGTCAGAGAGGGGCGAAGGAGCCAGCAGGGAGTGAGAAGAACGTGGTTTATGTATTGTTCTATACATCCCTCTGGTACTTCAAAGTTTTCTGGACACTGACCAAGACAGGAAAAGCACCTTTTTTGCCAATCTGGGTGGCCCAGCTGAGCTGCTGATCAGCGTTTTAGGGGTTGGGAGGGGACCAGGCTCGGCGCCACTCCTGAGAAGGGGCTGTGACAGGGACAGGAGCCTGTGCCTGCAAATCCTCCTCTGGAAGTGGATCTAAGCATGGCCAGCCACGTGGAAAGAGGGAGTGAAGGACAAGTCTCTCATCAGCCCTCTCAGATCTCCTCGTTACTGAACAGCAGAAACTTCCAGGGTGTTTATCCCGTCCCCAGGAGCACAAGCGCAGACAGAGCAAAGCCCTGGCTGAGCTGTCACAAAAGGACTGTGAGGATGCTCCTGCCTGATTCACCTCTCTGGTATTTATTTCTCTCCATTCCCAATTCCCCCCATTGGATTTAAAACCTTTAATAACATCACGAAAGGTTAAAATCGCAGGGAGACCTGGCAACAATTTCTCTTTCTGCAGCTTTTCTGAACCAATCCTTCTCTCTCCCTTTTCCCCTAGAAACAAAGGGATTTGCTCTCCATTCCTTGGACTTTCCCCGAGCCTTTCTCATTCCCTTTCTCGCTGGGAATTCTAAATCGGGACCACACCACGATGCTTTCCAGTGGGCATTGACTCAGCGTTCAATAGCAAACGTGTTCTGATTTTCTCCCCTTGATTAATTCTGTTAGGGAGGTGATGAACTCCACCCCTGACCTCCCCTCCCTGCCTGTCAGGGCCTTTCACTGGTTCCAGGCAGCTTTTAAGCAACTCCAGTAACTCCATCACCCCTGCAGAGCCTTTTTGTGGCCGGGAATTGAACATCCCTTGTCCTCAGTGGGGAAGTGAGATTAATGACTCGGGGATTTCAATATTCATGGCGTGGGGAGAGGTGCTAACGCTGATGGAGAGACCTGCAGTCCCTCTGCAGCATCGCCGATCAACTTCACCTCTGCTCCTGGGAGTCCACTCTGGGAAGGGCAAAAATTGCTTTGCTCTCCTTCCTGTCCTGTGCAGGACACGGTGCTGATGACCCTGCAGTGTTTTCCTCAGCAGATTCGCTCTTTGCTACCTGAACACTGAAATCCTACAGTTCCTACCCCTCAATTCACTGCACTCCGTGTTAGCAAGGGTTTTCCTTGGCAATGAAATGGCAAACTCTCTCTTCCTGTTTCCTTGGATGTTTTTTCTCTCCACTTAACACCTGAAGAAGTCTCACAAATCAGACAGAAGCCCTTTCAATTTATTTTCACTCTGATTTAATCAGGGCAGCTCTGGAGGAGCTACACCCTGATCAAAGCAAAGGCAGCGTGCACTGTCCCAGTTTATCTGGTGTTTTTGTACATACGTGTATAAAATACCTGCTCAAAGAAACAAAGCAGCCAATTCCTGAGCATCCAGAGCTCCTTGGAATCACTGCAACCTTGTGGAGGTTCAAACCCCTCCCTGCCTGGTCCTTCTGCTTTGCGCTGCCTGAGGTTCTCCAAGGGGGATCATTCCCAAAATCCAGGTGCCTAAGATCAGCCTGAGCAAGTTCTTTGTGATGGAAATTCGGCTCCCTACGAGGGAGAGAAAAATCGATCCAATTCTCATCTCAGCTGGGGAAACCTGAACACAGAGCTCCAGCAAATTCCCCCTGGGATTCCCCCGGAGCCGGGGTCATTGGGAGGAATCAGCTCAAAGCAATTTCCCCCCTTCAGGGGCAGCAGTGACTTTGAGCTGACTGGCATTTGTGCCCCCAGCTGCAGCAGAGCCTGCCTGGCACGAGGGACCCCAAATCCAGCTCCAAATCCCGTTTGGGAACCGGCGTTTCAGAGGGCGAAGCAGCGGCATCGAGGATTCCGCAGCGAAGATTTTACGCAGCAGGATCAGCCACCAGCAATAAAGAGTTGAAACCAATCCAATTACCAGACTTTGCAAAGCTAAAAAAAACAACCCAGAAATTGTCTAAATTTGCCTCCTGGCTCCATGGCACCAGCACAGAAAGCAGGGCTGCAGATTGTCAGGCTTGTTTTTCTCGGGGTGTCACCCACTGCCTTCTGTGTGAGGACATTCTGTTTTTCAAGGTTCAGGCCTGGGTTTTTCACTTTACACAAACAGCTGAGAAAATTCAACAAACATTTGTCAGATTCCTTGGAACTGGGGCGAGATGGGGCTGGAAGAGCTTCTCTGGGCTCTGCTGCCCCAAGGCACGATCAGCCTTCACTGACCCCTTGTTAAGAAAGTCAGTTCCCTTCATGTGATGAAGTTCCTACCAAAGCATTTATTTATCCCTTGAACAATCCTCCAGCTTTTCCTCATGTCTAACTTGGAACCAAACTGCTGAATTGACTGTTAAAAAAAGCAGTGGTCAAAAAAATGACAATTTATGGGACTTGTACAAATCAGAAGGGAAGGGGGATGGAGTCCCCTTGTAAGTCACCCACGAGAGCAGCTGTGCATAAATAAATATTTATGGAATTGTTTCAAGCTGCAGCCAGCTCTGTCTCCAACCTCCCAGTTTCTGTCTTTAATCTACCACAAGGTTTGCAGCAGATCACAGGGAATCTCAGAGCTGACATTCCAGCAAACAACTGCAGCTCTCAGGTGTCACTGCTGCTCCATCCCCCAGCTCCCAGCTGCTGTTTTTGTGGATATGGCAACAAACAGGAAACCTGGAGCTGGCAAAGTGAGCACAGATCTACAGCTCAGCCTCCTACCAACTATTACCCATGCAAGAGCTGAATTAGTTATTATTTCTACCACCTTAGCTGAGCTTGATGCTCCTCTCAGAGCAGCTTTCATCAACGATTTTACAGCAGTGTCATGCACGGATTTATCATTAATTATTTGTCCATTAAATGGAGAAAATAATTTTAAAATCCAAGCCACAACTAAATCAAGCAGAGTTGTGGTGCAGTTCCGCCGCTCATCACAGGATCACAAATCCACGTAGGGGATCATTAATACGTTGCATTTAATTAGATCATGTACTGGTCACGTAATGGTGCCTGTAGTTAAAGAAAACAGATTGCTGATTACAAGGAATAAATTCAGAGATTGATCAGATTAGTCACAGAATTGATGTTCGTGGCACTGACCATCCTTAAGCAGGTTCAGAAGCTCAGCAGATGAAGGGCTCAGGTTGCGTGGTTCTGCATTTTGTGCTGCTCTGCACTGGTGTCAGAAATGAAAACAGGGAGTGCTGAATCCATCTGAATCCATCTGAATCCATCTGAATCCCTGCCTGGATCCCTGCCTGCCCCAAGGACACCTCTGTGGTGTTCCAGGGATGAGCAGCCCAGCCCAGCCCTGCCTTTGAAAGCAACACAAGGAAATTCCCTCCTGGTGAAGCGGGAGTTTTCCAGTGGCACTGGCACGATCCCAAAGCCCAGCCCTGTGCACCCAGCCCAGCTTCCTGAGGCTCTCTCCCTGCTCCTCCCCCCCCCAGCCAATTCCTCCCCACCATGCTGCATCCCTGTGGAAAAGGGCCACGTGCTCAGCAGAAAGCAGCAGAGGCTGCTGCTATTCCCGAGGAAAGGAACACTCATGGAATATCCCGGGCTGGGAGGGACCCACAGGGATCATCCAGTCCTTGCCACCTGCCTCGTTCCAGTGACAACTCACTCAATCCAACCAACCCCAGGTACTGGCCCAGTTTGTTTTAAACCCCAAAGGGAGCTGTGAGGAGAAGCAGAGCTTTGAGGCACAGAATGTCTGGGAAATCATCTCAGGCCACCGTGTTTTCCTGCACTTCCCACCACACAGCTCCCAGCACTTGGCAGAGCTGAGTGCCTCAGCAGCAAAGGCTCGAGAGCCTCAAGAACAATTCACTGCCATCACCACAGATCTTCCCCTGACTCTGGATCTGTGGCTCTCTCCCAAACAATTCTCCCCACTGAGGCAGAGAGCTCCTTAAAAAACGCATTAAGGCACACAAGTGGGTTCTTCACTCCTCTCTGCTTTCCCTGAGAGGAATAATGCACTTGATTCCCTTTGATTTTTAAATTTTAATCCCTTTGTTAGGCACACATGGCACTGCTGGAAATGGCACAAAAGAAGTGCTTTGTACCAGGAGTGGAGAGCTGAGCTGAGATCCCACTGCAGACCTGCCTGTCACAGCCCTCCTGGGCTTAAAATGTCATTGTGGGTGTTGGGACCATCCCAAATATTTCAAGTGGCCTATTGGTCATCCTTTGGGATCCTTTTAGTTATCCTGAGTAGCTCCTGTTCTCGTGGAGAGCCAGGAAAGGGCCTGACAGGCTCAGGATAGGCTGAGTCTTCCCTAAGACTATCAAAGTTCAGGTTAATTTTACATTTGCCACTCAAATAAGTACCTCAGTCCCCATCTGTCTCCATCTACTCGTGGTCATCTGTTTTCCTGCAAGCTCTTCTCTCAGCTGAGACATTCTCCAAGTCTTTCTGCTCCTGTAACTGAAACTGGGAAGACTTTTCCATCAGGTTATTCCCAAAACCCCAGAACTTTTCACTGTAGCTGGTTAGGGAATGTGACTCTATTTTACCACTCAGCTTAAATCTGGGAAAGCAGAGTATCAGATGCAGCTCAGGGTGTTGGATGTGTAAATAAAGCAAGGATTAGGCAAATTCCATGAGTCAGGAAATCCCTGTCCATGCAAGGCCCTGGCTGAAGAGATCCCTTGGAGGTGAACCACAGAACGAGCACTTGGCAAAGCAGGTCTGGGAATTCTTGCACTGTTTGCAGGGACAGGATCCCCCACAGCCAGGAGAATGTTCCCAGCTCTCCAGCAGTTGGATCCTACGTGGATGAACGCCAGGGATGAGCTCTGACTCCGGAACCAGAGGTGCAATGACCCCGGAGAGCTCTGCTGGTGATGTTGGTTGGGTTTTATATTCACAGCCACATTCCTGCCTCTGCCACCCCAACAGCTCCACTGGAGCTGAGCTCTGGATAACAGCACACAGGGACACCACGACCTGGGGGGACACCAGGGGCTTTGGCCACGATGATCCTTTAAAAAAAGGGTAATTCCTAGTCCCAGCATAGGAGATGTCATTACAACTGCTTTAATGTGGTCATAAAACACAGACAAGCTTTGAAAGCTCATAATTCTTTCATAGAGATATTGTTTAAATATTTAATGCCCACATTAATGATATTCTAATCCTTTTGGAATATGTGAATTTGCACTCATTTGCATTAATTTTGACTTGCTGGCAGTTTTGTTAAATCACATTAGAAAGGGGCCATAGACAATGGCTGCTTGTCAGTGGGGTGTTTGTTAATTCTCACCACAATGCCTGTGCCAACACCACCAGTGCTTTAAAAACAGCCTTTTGTGCAGGGAGAAAGTCCATAAAAGAAGATGATGTTGCCTTTTTAATAGGGAATGGGAATCCTTTCCTTTCTTTTTTTTTTTTTTTAATTTTATTTTATTTAAATTTAAATTTAAAGT
>NW_024581984.1:0-19691 GCF_017639235.1 Corvus kubaryi
CAGCACTGCTTTCGCTTTTATTTCTTAGCGGGATGAAGCCTGGGGAGAGGGGAGGGGTGGTGGGGGAAGAGGGGGGGAAGGTTGGTTGTTTGTTTTTCTTTTTAATTCATGGTCATCCCAGCCCGAGGGCAGGGTGGGAACCATGATTGAAACCCACTAATGGCTCTGGCTGGTGGTGGGCAAAGGCGGCAGTGATTTATCACCTCCCCGTGCTGATAACTAGCAATAATTCTATTAAATATTCAGAGTGAGGCTTTGCAACACAATTATCAAACGGGGTTTGTTAGTGCAGAAATGCTCCTCGAGCACAGAAAGGGGCTGCGGGTGCAGGGAAGGGGCTCCTCTGCAAAGGGCAAAACCTGCCCAACTGTGTCACCCCGGCCTGGGGGACAGCTTACCCAGCTCGGAGGCTGGGGGTGGCCCCAGTTTCTGCAGGAGAAATCAGGGAAGTCATAAGGGGATTTTCCTCCTTTTCTCTTTTTATTTTTCTTTTGGTTCTTGCATCTCAGATCTCCCTTTGCTTCAAAGGCCGTAAGAGATTGTGACTCCACCAACCTTTTAAATGGAAAAGGGAACCCCGGTGGAAGCTGTTGTGAGGCAGGGCGGGGCTGTGTGAAGAGGGATGAAGGACACGGATGCTCAGAAGGCTCCAGATCAGGGTAAGAAGTGCTTGTGGAATTATCCTTTGAAATGTACACTTTGCAGGAAGGCCCCAGGGATCATCAGACTGAGGAGCTGGGCTGAGTTGCACCATCTGCTCGGGATTTAGGACAGGCAGAGCTGTGAAAGTATGAATTAAAAGTACAGAGTAGCAGGAAATAGTTTCCCCTTGCCCCATCTTTTGGAAGCAAAGCTGGGTGGCTGGTGCCACCCTCATGCTGTGGCGCTCCCTGTGCCAGGGCTGGGTCACTGGGGCCCAGCTGGGACCCTGAAACCCCGGACCTGTACCGTGGGCCTTGCTGCCCGACCCGAGCGTGGCTGCTCTGGCAAAGCTCAGGCACATCCCAGTTTTTGTATTCAGTTCTTGCTGCATCAGCTCCCCGTGGTCCTGCTACAGCAGCAGGCGAGGGGCCGATGCCCACATGAAGCCCTGCACCTGGGGGCTCTCCTGGTCACCACCTGCCTGCTACTTGCTCTGCAGTCCTGATTATGAGTTTAGGAGCTCCAGGAATGGATATATCATCTGTTTCTCATTGCATTCCCTTTCCTCTGAGTTGCTGAAGCCAGTGCGCTGAGAAATGCATTCCCTGACACCACACCAGGAGCACCAGCCTGCCAGCCCCTCCTCAGACATGCCAGGCACCCAGAGGGGCTGCACACTGGGGCAGTCCTGCCGTGCAGGTACCTGCCAGGGGAGGAAGGTGAGGTGGTGCAGCTGCAGGCAGGAGCTGTCCGTCACCTGCAGGACCCTGCTGCCCTCCAGACAGAGGCTATCCTTGTCCTCTGGAAATTTATAATCTTTATAATCCAAGATTTAGACTCTTCAAAGCTTTATGCCTGTCTTTAACCTGTAGCATATGCATAGTCTCAATGGGATTTCTCATCTGCTAAGAGTTAAGCACGTACATAAATCTCTGCAGGCTGGGGCCCAAGGCATTCCCACGCACAGCATTCCTGTGCTCACGGGTCATGGAACAGCCCGTGAACCCACTGCCTGAGCGTGTGTCAGCACGGGGGGCACGCCGAGCCCCTGGCACTTGTGCCAGCCTCCTGAGCATTTCCCAAGCAGTTTGGATGCTGTGGGGGTGTTTAACTTCTGACACCACCTTTGGCAAATCCACTCTCTGAGCCAGCACCTCCAGGAAGCGGGCAGGGGGATAACAGCCGGAGGTGAGCCAAGCGGGGAGCAGCCGTGTGCAGCTGCAGACAGCATTTGAGTCAGAGTGGGAGCAGAACAGAGCTCAGGACAGCGCTGGCGTGCCAGGTACTTGGCATGGAAAGGGAAGCATGCTGAAGGCTCGCGGTGCAGCAAGGCTCTCCCTTGCCTCCCTCCCCATGGACTGCTTGCTCACAGATGTGGCCAGGGCAGCGTGCGAGGACCCGGAGCAACGTGTGCAGCTGCTCCACTCCAGCCCAGCTCATCTAGTGCAGCCTGCAGCCTCCTGTGCGCAGGCACTCTCATGTAGATTTGTCACCAGGTGCTATCGAATCAGCTTCATTTTCACCAATGCAAGCTGGTCCAGTGTGACCCAGATGTAAGAAAGCAGCAGCTTTTTTGCAGACTGGTAGAACTGGTAAAGTGCATGCCAGCCGCAGTACATCCTCCTGACAGCCTGTGCTTATGGGGTGATTGTATGTAGCAGCACAGTTTTTTCAGGGCCTGGGCTATTAGATTCACTGCATCAATCTCCAGGCTTTTGTTTTCATGTTGTAATCTTTGCCATCAAATGACAAAAAAAGAGGAAATACACTTCACATTTAAAATCATCCCAGTGAAGCCCTTTCTTCCCCTTCATGTAATGTTGTTTTAACTCAGGTGATGTGACCTTCCACTAAACTCTTTCCACTTCATATCCGGTGTTTTCAATGGGAACAGATTAGTCCTCTTTAATTTGGGGTTAGAAAATCCAGGCAAAGCCATCAAGTGAGAAGCAGCATTTAATAAATGCCTCGTGTTCTGCAGCATTCAGTTTTCTGAGGGCAAAATTGCGTTCATTTCCCTGAAGCCTCACCTGCCCAGGCAGGCAGCCGTGGCCGTCAGCAGCCCCCGCACCGCGGCTCGGCCGCGCTCGCCGTGCGCCCGCAGTGCTCGGGTCAGCTGCTGTTTGTCAAAGCAGCCGCGGCCGCGGCCCCAGGCAAAGCGCTGAGCGAACACGGCACCCTCTGAACTGACCCGGGCACTTAGCCTTTCTGAGAAATATTTATGGAAAGGTCAGCAAATGCTTTGTGACAGGACGCTGGCACATCCCTAACCCTCTCCTCTCCCGCTCCCTGCCTCGCCCACGTGCCAGGCGCGGAGCAAACCAGGGCTGGAGCTCCCGCGACGTTTCCTCCTCCAGGTCGCACAGATGCCACTGCGAGCCCCTGTGCTGGGGACGTGGTTCTGGCCCTGTCCCGTCTGTTTCCAGGATGTTCCTGCATCAACCAGATGATTTCCCTTGTGCTCCCACGCCATCAGGGTTGTGCTGTGGGAAGCAAAGCCCTTCTCGCCGTGCCCTTTCCGGACTGGCCACAGCCTCTGATCCACAGTCCTCATCTCTGCATCACCACCTTCCCTCGGAGCTGAGGTCTGGGAGCTGTGCTTGGACAGGAATGAGCAGAACCTGTTACTGCAGTGCTGGCGAGGAGGCAGCACTGTGTGGGGTGACAGCAGGATGGCTCCGTGCGCTGACTGTGGCAGCGCCAGCTGCCTTTTCCTGATGGCACCAGGTACCTCAGGCTCCAGAGCCAACTGCAATTCCCCATCCTATCGCCAGTGGTTCCTGGATCAAACATGCTTTTGCTGTGCTTGCCGTGACAATGCCCAGGCAGCCCCAGCTCCCAGCACTGCTGCCCCATCTGCTGGCCCCGTCTTTGCCTCTCATCCCACTGTCAGCAGTGCCAACTGCCCAACCTGGCAGCTCCTACCTGTGAGGAAGCAGACAGACAGACAGACAGAGCAGCAACAGAAACCAATCACTCTAAACAGATTTACCAGCTAGAAAGTTTCTTGTGAGAAAATAGAGCAGTGAGGAGCACATGCTCCTGAGAAGGAAACAGGCTTACATCCCTGAGCTCTCCTGCCCTGGAATGGCCTGGGCTGCTAAGCAGATCAGAGCAAAACCCTCCTGTAGCTGGGTAATTCCGCCTCTTTCTGATAATCCGGTAACGCCATTAGTGGAGAGTCTGGCAGGAGGGAGCTGTGATGGGAAAGCACTGCACCTCCACACACATGGCAGATTAAAAAGGACTTAATCACAGAGCAGCCACAAAGTGCACTATGTGACATTATTCCTCTGAAATAAAATTTTACATACAGCCTATCTGAGAGCAGCACAAAATAAATACTTTTAAAATCTATGATTACTATAGGGTTGGTTTTTTTTTTTTTATTTTATATTGGTGGCTGAGTTCTGCTCTTGCTCCAAGGGATTAGAGGGATAATTCCATTACAATTTAGTAACAAGATTAAAAGAGCCAGTTATCCATTTATGGGGGTCTATGGAAACGAGCAGTGGCTTCTGGAGGTCTCGGGCTCTGGGTAGGTGTATCACTCACATCACAGACACATCCAAATCAGGTTAAGGCACAGGCAGGACATACCCGAGGTGAAAAGGTCTCTGTGGCCACCTGTCCTGGCTTTACTGGGACAAGTGTTCAGGGGTTCGCAGGGCGAAAGGACACAGATGGGGAGATGTCCTAGTGTGAAAGGTCATGGAGCAAAGGAGAAAGGCAGGAAGAACAAAGAGTGCTCTAGAGACAGAACCCTTAGAGCAAGGTCTGGGACACCAGGGTTTTGGCATCTGTCCTATTGCCACAGCTGGGATAGGAATTTGAGACAGCTTCCACGGCAAATTTAGTTTTGTCCTTTTCAGAAGCAAATTCCAAAATTCTTGAACACTTTTTTCTCCAAATTCTCTGTGATTTTCTGTCTGAAAATGAGCATGGTAGAAGGTGCAAACATGGGAGATGTGGAGGAAGGAAGCTCTTTAGCTGTATTCATGAGTGCCTTTGGGAATGCCCTGGTAGTGCTGGTCCAGCTCTGCCCCACAACTTGGAAATCCCAGTCTGAAACCCTCTCACAAGAAAATAACATTCCCGTCAAGCTGCATATGTGGGACTGGCATGAAACAACCCAGGGTTAGAAACTGGCCATCATAGTATTGTTGTGTGTATCCTCTGTACTGATTAACAGATTAATTGATATTTAATTGATAGCACTGTCAGAGCAGGACTTTAGCACATGCTGATTGTCCCACTGGCTGCTGCTAACAAGGCTGAAGAGCATTTAGTATAAATCCATAGGATTCATGCTTGCAAAAGATGCAGGAGCTGCTTTGGAGGCAGCAAAGACCTGAGTTCATGGAGTGCAATGACCAGTCACACTCAGCAAGGTCCTTCTCCTTGCTTTTAAAATAATTCTTGAGAGAAATTTATATTTAGCTGATAACTGGGGGTGTGTTCATTTGCCTGTCCCAGCATGGCACCGGACCCCGCACTCTTGGGCAGCTCCTCTGGAGCACTGTGCCATGTTTGCCGTGCCCTGGTTGTCCCCAGGACATGAATGACACAAGCACAGTATTGGGGCAGATGGAGGACCCGTCCCTGTTCCTATGCCCTGGGTGGAGGAGGCAGGTCTGGGGGAGCAGCCAGGGGGGCTCACAGGCTTCAGCCCCCGATGGGTGGGTGAGCCCCATCCCTGATGACAGTCCTGTGCCCACACAGTGCCGGTTTGCTGTTTATCAAGAGCTTCTTTAAGGCCTCTCACTGTAGAGTTACAACCTGGGGCAATCTGTCCTTTTCTCCTCAGACCAACCATTTATGGGCTTGTTCTGGTGAAATTTATGGGTTCTTGGGTGAAACATTAGGAAACATTACAACAAAAATGTAGAACCAGGGTCCGTGGCAAGTGCCAGCTGCAGGGTCACGGCTCTGCCCACGCTGTTCTGCACGGACCAGGGCTCCCAAGGACTACGGCCAGTGCCCAGAGTCCCTCCACCGGGACAGGGCTTAGCCACTGGCGTGTCCCTCCAACCCGTGTCAGGGTGAGGGGCAGGTTATGCAATCGGAACTGTGAAGATGCAGAACACATCCTGGACCAGCCTGGGTTTTTTAAATATGCAGATTGAGCTGTCCTGGTGTTCCCCTGTGGCGCCAGGGAGCGGAGCCGCTGGAGGGGGGGGATCACCGTGAGGAATTTGAAAGGATGTGGAGGTTTCCAGAAGAGCCACCAGACAGTCATAACCACGTTGTCTCTCTGGATTAGTTTAATGTCCACTTGAATCACCGACCTTACGGTCTGAAAAGGACCAAATCTGGGAACGGATGGTTTTTCCTATGCAACGTGACAGCAGGGGTCGGGCCTGCAGTGAAATACGGGTTTGGGTTCACTGATGGAAATGCGATTTTAGGATCACTTATCGAAATGCTTTGGAAAAGAAACGGATGGCTGGGCCCTGGGACGGGCAAAACCCAGGCGTTGCCAGGGGACGCAGCAGGAGCAAGGGGAACGGGAGCTGCGGGTGGTGCGGGCAAACGGGCAGAGGGGCGGAGAGGGACAACCGGCGGCAGCCGGCGTGCCGGGGAGCGGGAGGAGCCGCGGTGCCGGGGGAGCGGGAGGAGCTGCGGTGCCGGGGAGCGGGAGGAGCGGAGCGGGAGGAGCCGCGGTGCCGGGGGAGCGGGAGGAGCCGCGGTGCCGGGGGAGCGGGGGCAGCGGGAGGAGCCGCGGTGCCGGGGGAGCGGGGGGAGCGGGAGGAGCCGCGGTGCCGGGGGAGCGGGGGGAGCGGGAGGAGCTGCCGTGCGGTGCCGGCGGAGCGGAGCGGGGCCGACGGGCCGATGCTACCCCCTGGTGACCGGCGCGGCGGCTCCGCGCGGCTCCGGGCCGGTCGCGGGCGCCCCGGGGCCGGGGGGAACCGTCGGGGCAGCGCCATCCGCGGTGCTCGGGCTTCCCGTGGCGGCGGCAGAGACACCCCGTGAGCAGCGCCCGCTGGAAGGGCCGGGAAGGGGCGCGGGGCCAGGACGCCCTGCCCGTGCCGAGGCCGGGCGGTGGGCGCAGGCAGGGTACCCCACCCCCGGCTCCCCCACACCCGCCCCGGACTCTCGGTGGGAGCTGCGGGACTCGGCCGGGACAGCTCCGCAGCAGCCCCGCTCCCGCACGGCGCCGCCTTGCACTGCTCACTCTGTGCATCTTGTTAATGAAAAGCATGGATGTAATTTCAATTAAAGATAATTACATATTTAAACTTAACATTAAATTCTGCACTAAAACAAAATTACATGAAATCTCAGTGTGCAGCCGTGCTGCACGGCAGCGGGCGAGGGAGAGAGGAAGGAAATGCTATTACGCAGAGGGAGCTGATCCTTTCCACAGGATCTGCTGCTGCACGGTGTTCCCCTGTCCTGCGAGTTAAATCCAGT
The DNA here is from genome assembly GCF_017639235.1 of Corvus kubaryi. Classification (NCBI taxonomy): domain Eukaryota; kingdom Metazoa; phylum Chordata; class Aves; order Passeriformes; family Corvidae; genus Corvus; species Corvus kubaryi. The sequence continues at coordinate 7,057 of NW_024581984.1, forward strand.
CTGTTCCCACATGCCATCTTCGGAGGCAGCTGCTGTCTCCTGCTCGTGCCGGGCACACACATGTGCTCAGCCATAACCATCGCTGCCTGCACGATGCACAAATCCATCACGCATGCCACGGGTGAGCCCGTCCCTCGGCAGGGTTAGCACAGGGCAGCGGGTCCTGCTGTCCCAGCAGCAGGCACTGCCTCAGCCCAGCAGCCAGGCCTCAATGGGCTCTGACATCCGCGGGAGGCTGCTGGGAGGTGCTGCAGTTGGATAAGGTCTGGTGTTAATCCTGGCTCAGGGTCCTGAGTAAAGTTTGAAAAGAGTTTTGAATTAGTAATGAAAAACACAGTTACCAGACTACCGATTTTTTTTCGTGAAATCCAAGAAACTTGTTGGCCTCAGACCAATTTTTGAAAATTGAAAACTTTTTGATTATTCTTTATAATTTCCCCCCAAAATCCCAAACATGACATTGCATTGTTCCAAAAGCAAAAGTTTTTATTTTCTGTCCCCAAACACACTGAAAATTACAGGTTTGAGATGGCATAAATTGCTTTTTAGTCTCCTCACTCTCTGTTCAACCAGCAAATTTAAAAACCCCAATTATTTGCCCAGGTGGCTGGGTCCAAGCACCAGGCTGGCACTGCAAGGGACTGAGTCAGGTCACCACTGGCCCACCCAGCTGAGATTTGTCCCCTGGCCCCTGCAGCCCACAGGGCTTGTGGAGGATTATGAGACCTTTAGTGAGGGGAAGATGCTGACATGTTGGTGGCTCAGCTTGGACGCCATGTAAGGGTATCTTTTCCCAGTCTTATAGAGTTCCTAAAAATAGATGGCCAGAGGATGAGTGATCTTAACCTGTGCTAATTAAGGCCAGTATAAAGCTGTGCTAATGAGACGTGGATTTCCCAGGCAGGGCTCAACCCCACTCCTGCTTTGTATGGAGCCTCTGGAATCCAGGCTTAACTGGAGGTGATGGCTCTGGCTGCTGGCATGGGGACAAACCCCCTTTTCCCACCTAAGCTCCCCAAACTGCCCTGCAGAACCCCCTGGAAGCAGCTGGGAGGGGAGGGAAAGGTCCATTTGGCTCTGCCCAGGGGTCCCACAGCATCCCTGTGCCCATCCACAGTCTGTGCCAACCCCAAGTACGGTTGGATGTGGGCCAGCAGAGAGGGAAGCGAGGGCCCCCATCCCTCCAGAGTGGGCTTGTGCTTGAGTATGTCACGATGCCCTGCTATGGCAAACCAAAGACACTGTGGCACCAACAAACCTCTTCAGAGAGAGGCTTTTACTTAATAAAACATGAAAATTATTGGTGTGATTTAATTTGATCAGACATTCATGCTGCTCCTGTAATAATTATTACCATTATTGATTATTGCAACGTGGCTGAGAAGCCACAGCCAAAGGCCAGACGCCACTGTGCCTGTTCTGCTGGGCGACAGCCCACCGCCTCACAAACACGTGTCTGACACTTCCTCACCTCGCTGGACACAGGGCTGAAATTGCACGTTTGTGCTGTGTAGTGGCTGGGGCTGCCAGCAGATCCAGAACTGCACCAGGCAGTGGCCTGAGGATGTGGAAACCAAACCTGAGCTGCAGTGGTGCCTGTGAAACGCTGAGCTGTGTCACACCGGTGGTGGTGTTGAGCTGCAATGCAAACGTCACCTGCAGAGCCCTTTGCTTCTCCCCTCAGGCTGCAGTTATTTTCCAGCCCTAGAAGATGCCTGTTCCTCAGTGCACAGCAGGAAGGGATGGTTTGCCACTGGGAGAGAGGGAGCTGGCAGGATTTGCTTGTTTCTGTGGGGACATGGCAAGCAGCAGTGCAGAGGGCAGCACGGCGGGCATGGTGGGCACCATGCATGGCACAGCCAAGCTCCGACACCAGTGCTGCTCCTCCTCTGTTAAATGGTTGCAGTTATCAAGCACTGACAAGTACTATTAAAATTTATTAGCCAGCATAAAGTTTTATTTAAGGGATGGCTGGAGATTTAGTGGGCTCTGCAAGTCCTTCCTCAGGCCGGCCGTGTCACCTTTAATAACTGCCTGCGGACTGTGCGAGACAGGGGGGTGGCCCTACTCCTGCTCCCCCTCCCTGGGACCCCCTCTGCAGCCCCCCATGGCACTCATGCTCCAGTGGCCCCACATCCCAGCACTGCTGGTCTGGCCTTCACAATCCTGCCAGGGACACCCAGTGTTGTCAAAGGAGCTCCTCTGGCAATGCTTCCATTAATCAGTTTGGCAATCGTGAAATACAGGACATGCATACTGGAGTTTAAATCCCAGCCTCACTAATGGTTTACTACCCACTAAATCCCCCTTCATGTTATTTAACTTTTAAACCCAAGGAATATTCCAAATCAAAGAGGCTCTGTGTCACGCTTAGTCCATCTCAAAGAGCCTGGAATTAACATCCCTTCATGGCTCGACAGTGCCTGCCACACAGAGCCACCACTTGCTCCTTATTAATATTTATGATGGAGAGAGAAAGTTGCATAAATCTTGGTTGATACTTAATTAAACCCCACTTCTTTTGACTTCTTCTCTCTCAGCTTCACTTAGTGCAGACTGTGCAGCCATTAGATGCTCATCCCACATGGCACAGCCTGGCATGCGTGGTGGAACCCACAGGCTAAGTGGGATTTAGTGCCTGTGGCTCCCCACTCAGTGTGTCAGTGCCAGCGGCTGCCTTTGCCACCCAGGCCTGGCCGGTGTGGCTACAGGACAGATTGCCAAGGCCCCACAGGGCTGTGTGAGGCTGGGCTGGCACAGCACAGAGCAGCACGGCACAGCTCGGCCCCAGCCCTTCTGCTTTGGCTTATCTGCATCTCGTGTCCGATCTGAGCACGATCCATAAGAAAACAGTTAACACACGGCTGACATATCTGTGATACGGCCATCATAGCGAGGAAGCAGCTTGACCCCCAAAGGCTCCTGTGAACAGGCAGGATTGACACTTCACATTGACTTTGCTTCAGGCTTATCAACAAATCTCAGCCAGTTTTATTAAAGAGCTGCGTGTGGGACACGCCAGGCTCAGACAACTTCATTCGCCATGGCTCAGACACCAGCAAGTGCTCAGCTCACTGCTCCTGTTTATGCTCCACTGTTTATGTGTTCACTTTGCTGGTGAAATTACCTTTACAAAAGCCACTTGTGGTTTCAGTAAAAGCCCATAGAGTTTCCTGGCCCTTTCAAGAGGAGGAGAAGAGCAGGTCACGGCTGTGGCGCCCAGGGACAGTGGTGAGTGCTGGCAGCGGGGCAGGGACATCCCGGCATTCCTGAGGGTCACAGCCCCACGAGCCCCAGCTGCTGGAAAATGCACTTTTGTCTCTGCAGATCTCTGAAACCTGTCCTGAATTACATCCCCAGGAAACACTGCATTCTAAAATCCCACTCAAAACCCAGCCAAAGCTGCTGGGGAAATGCTGACTGACAGCCAGACACTTTTCTAAACTGGTTTCCCTGTTCTAGGCTCTATTTTTTTAGCTCAGTTAAATGTGTGTGTGTCATATTCTTAGCAGGAGAAGAGGACTGGGGCAGGGTCCCCTGGATGACAATCAGGGCAGCAAGCAGCCAGCAGGATACACTGCTCTGAGGCATCATTTGGTAATTATGTCTCTTTTTACTCATGCAAATTTTATCAATATTATTTATATATTCAAAGCCATTTATAAATAATATATACATTTATGCTAAGGTAATTGCCTCAACTAGATTATTTGTCCCAGTTTTTATTGTCTATCCAGATGCTGAATATTAAAGGTGTGTTTTCTGGTCTGCACTGGTGGCTCAGTGCTGGCTGTCTTCCCATGGGAGCAGAACCTCTGCATCAGCAGGTCTGGTGGGAGGAAAAGGCAGAGGATGGTGTTGGGAGAGGGGGCAGAGAGAGGGGAAGGATGACAGGGAGCAGGAAGGGGAGCGGGGAGCTGGTGGCTGTCCCGACGTGCTGGTGCCAGCCCCTCTGCCCCCTCAGCGGGGTGGCAGCCCATGGGGGTGCTCCTGTCGGGAGGGACAGGGCTCCAGGAGGGGCTCAGGAAGCTGGTCCCAGTATTGTTCACATCCCATCCCACCTTCCACATCTTCGCTTACCAAAACTTGACATTGCAATGAAAAAAGATTAGGAGCATTGACAGGCCTGCAAAGGTGACAGCTACAAAGAAATATGGAGCAATCACGTTGTCAGAGTGCCTATTAGGAACCCAAAAACCTCGTCTCTTCTGCATAAGCGCAAGTGATTTATTGCCCGGCACAGTTCATGAACTCATCAGTGGTTTTGCATGGAGAAGAGATGGATTTTCTTTCAGCTGTTTATGGTGTGAGTAGACTGTCCTGGAAGTTATTGTTTGATTTTATCAGCCAGCAGTGCTGGCTGGGTGAGCTGAGAGCAGAGCTGGCTCCCCAGCAGCAACCAGAACTCACCAGAGGCCTGAAGAAGTGCCACACTGGCACTTCCTGGGAATTCCCGGAGTGGCCTTGCTGAATGGAGCAGCGCTCACACTTGGCTGGGCTGCAGCCTATCCCAGACAAGGATCCTGTTCCTATATATTCCAGAAAGCCAACTTGTGCAGCATTTTCTGGCTGCTTCCAGACCCCGGTGCAGCCGTCCCAAGCACTTGTGTGGCACATGGCCAGCTGACCGACTGACCCACTGTCCCGGCCAGCACCGGCACCATGGAGCAGCAGCTCTGGAGGCAGCAGCACACCACTGCCTGGTGCTGGGTGCCACTTTTGACTGCCCTGGTGCAAGGAAGGGTTTGAAGGCATAGATGCAGCCTCAACTTTCTGACAGCCCTGTGCTTGTGTTACACATTTAAATGGATCCTCTCCCGTGGGATTGCCCTAGGAACAGCTGTGCTTTATGTCGATTTTAAAGGTGAACTTTCATGCTCAGTGAAATTTTAAAAGCAGCTGATTTACACATGAATCCACTTCCAGCGAGTGTCTATGTAGCTGTTTCTCTTCCTTAATGGTTTGTGACTGAAGAGCTGGGCTGTAAACAAGTGGCTGCTGCTCAGAGCAGCGCTGCCTGCACGTGGCCAAGACCACCCCGTGGCCAAGACCACTCCGTGGGCAGAGCCCCTGGGCAGGCCCTGCACCCATCTGCCCTGGCCAGAAACCGCTGCCTGTTCCCACCTCGCTCCTGGGCCCTGGAGACCCAGCTGCAGTAGGAGCCCGTGCTGGGGCTGCTGTAGCAGTGAGCGATGCCAGGTGAGCAGTGGTGGAGGCAGAGCTGCCCTCTGCCCGTGCCAGCATCCTGCTCATGCCACGCTGTGGGCTCACCCATCCACCACACCTGCAATCCCAGCCAAATCCCAGCCCGCACATGGGGCCCCGAGCCCTCTCCAGCCCTGACCCTTTAAAGACACTTGCTCTTTTTCCTTTAAAAACACAAACTTTAAATGGCTCTGAATAAAATAAAAGAGAGTAACTGAGCTGTGAAGGGTGATGATTGTATTTCTTTCACTTGTAAGAGAGACCTTTATAACTCTCTGGGGAGGAAAAAACAATAATGGTCCTTCATGGATGAAGTGTTCTAAATATGGTGTATATTTTTTAAAATACCAGTTCTACAGTTATTGAAACAAATTATTGTTAAATGCATTTGCAGCATAATAACTGCGCTAATTTGCTGATAAAAAGCATCCAGCGTTAAACCCCCCATACATTATTTTGTCATTAGCATTTGTTAGCTCCTCGTAGGTATTTTCAGACAGAAGGCTTTGTTCTGTATTTAGCACAAGGGCCCGCTTCCGCTCTCCCCTCCCGCTGGGAATTGCATGTGCGCAGAATTGCAGCTCTTTTTTAAAACTTCATGTTTAAAAATGGAAAATTTATTTCACTTCATTAATGGGTGAGGGAGGGAGAGAGAGGAGGAAGGAGGGTGCGTGATTTAGTGAGCGTCGTGTCACGTGTCATGTCAGCACCCGCAGCAGCCAGAGCCAGTGTGGGAGTGGGGCACAGAGCCCGACAGCACCTGGCTGTGGCCTCCAGCGGGACTGGCACCACCTGGCCACGTGCCCGAGCCTCGTGCCATGTGGGACTGGTGGTCCTGGCCAGCTCCCGACAAAGTCAGGGGCCACCTGGGCACCCTCTGGGCACCCTGCAGGTGGTGGCTGCAGAGGGGGGACACAGCAAAGCCTGGACTTAGAGGAGTGGGAAAAGGGCCTGAGAATTGCTGTGCCCACAGGGCAGCTCCAGAGGCAGGTGGGAAGGGGCCAACACGAGGCTGCACTGAGGAATCTGTTCCATCCCACCATGGCTGTCTGGTACCCTGGGCACCCCTGGGAGGCAAGCAGGGCCTGGGGTGGTAGTAGCGGGCGGGGCAGTGGGGAAGGGCAGGGGGTGTGGGTAAGATGGGAGGTGCACAGGGGATGGAGCAGTGGGTGCAGCATGGGGCGGTGGGTGTGGGATGGGCTGGTGGGCCGGGGGCTGTGGCAGCGGGTGTGGGATGGTGGTGTGGGCAGGGATGGGTGGTGGGTGGGCACATCCTGGCTTGGGAGCAGCCACCAGCGGTCGGGGGGTTTCTAGAGCCACTGTTGCCATAGCAACCCTGCTCCGATCATATCATCGCCAGGAAAGAAGCAGCTTTATTATCAACACAGATCTTCCCAAATTAACCCTTGTGCGCCCACTTGGCTCCAGCCTGGTGCTGGCCCAGCTGGGTGCTGCCAGCCACCCATGCCTTGCTTGGCTGGTGTAGGCTGCAGTGGGGCTGCGCTGGGCTCCCTGTTCTGATGCACAGAATGTGTGCCCTCCCACCACCACGGGAGTGCTGGAGCATCCCAAGGGGCCTTTCCAATCACAAACATTTATTGTTGCCCATGAGAGTATCAAAACTTGAGGGCATCCATCTCAGCAGTGTCGATCCAGCGCTGGCGGTGTGGGAGCCGTCGCAGTGACAGATGGAGCAGGTGGAGGGAGGAGCGGGCAGCTCGGCTCCCAGCCCACTTACCCCACTGAGCTCTGCATAAAGCACGAGATACATATTTCTCCCCTGAAAAATTACTGCTAATTCTCCATACAAATGTTCCCTGACCCTTCCTGTGGCCTTCAGATGAAGCCATGAGAGATAAATAATGGTAACGAGCAGCAGGGAGGGGGTCGGAGTATGACACTGCAGGCACCACAGGAGGAATGTGATGGAGGTGTTTGGAAGGGGCCTGGAGCTGCCCCTCACCTCGTGGGGACCTCCCCGACTGCATACACAGCCCTGACCCTCCTGATCACCAATGGCTGCAGACAGAAAGCCTTGGATGAATCAATTAGATAGCTACTGTATATTGATTAATAATACCCATGGCTATAAAAATATAATTGATTGCCTGAAGAAGAGCAGAGGTAATGTAGAGACCAGACAGAAAACCTGTCTGAAGAGTGATCAATACTTGCATTCAGGAAACTCACCCAGGAGTATAATTGGACAAAGCAGAACTTGGGCCAAACCGAGCACCAGGAAAATGATTTCGCTAACAACCAGACACCAGGAAGCTTGCAGGATTGGCTGCATCACTCCTGGGAAAGCTATAGCCATGCCAGCTCCAGTAACATGTTCCATTTTCATGCCTTTTGGTGAAGGATGCAAAACTGCAAAACTTTGTTTTCTCAATCAGCCTGAATGCTGCAGCTGGACTGAGCCTCCTCCCGCTCGGGACAGCCCCAGGACTCCTCCAGAACACAACGATCCCAGGGACGTTTCCCAGCTGCTTCTGAGTCCTGGCAATGTTTCACTGCTAACACTGAGGTGCTCTGAGCTGGCCCTGCCCAGGCCAAGCTGGTTGCTTGTTGTGGGAATTGCTGTCCAGCCTGGTGCCAGGCATACCCCAGCCTCACAGAGGGCAGCGTGGTTAGCAAAGGCACACAGCCAGATTACAAAATGCAATTAAATACTTAAAAGCTGCCCTCCAGACTAAAGTAAATCAGACATGACTTTGACAAGGTGAAACCAAAGTGATGAAACCAATCCATTGTGCTTGGGGAATCGATCTCCCCGGCAGGGAGTAGAGAGGCCATCGATTCACAGCCTCAGCAGTCAGGAATGTCAAGCTGCCTGATCTAAATTTCTATATGCATCACTCCAGATTAAATGATGGAGGAACACGTGTGTAGGCATCCACTTGCCCTGCCTCACTTCACCAAGCAGCACCAGCACAGACCTGCCAGGGCCGGGCAGAAGCCTCGGGAGGTGACACGTGGCCACCTCTTGCCACTGCCTCACCTGGCAGCAGCAGGTACGTGGCCGGCTCTTCTTGGACCTCCACGGTGCAGACCCTAAACAACACAGCGAGCCACAGGGGCTGCCTGTGAGGGAGCCCCCTCTGCAGTGGGGCCAGGTGGGTGCAAAGACCCCGACCGCCTGCACCTGCCCACGTGTGGGGAGGCTGCATTACAGTCTCACTGTGCAAGCCGGTGCAGTAATTAAGATTTCATTCTTAAAAATTAAATATTTATCTGCCAACATGGCCTCTGGCTGTGAGAAGCCTGGGCCTACATCAGCACGGGAGGTTGAGAGCTGTCCCCAGACCGGGACGGGGGTACGGCCCGTCACGTGTGACACCGCCCTGGTGGGGCTGACGCCACTGGCCGCTTTGTCACTGTCAGACCCAGCGAGGCCATTAGTTTTGTCAGTGTGAGAATAAAAAGCTGTCTCTGGGGAGAGATGGAAAAACTCGATCCAGCTCCCAGCAGCCCTGAGGGGGTTGTGTTTTACCATTTCTTTATGACTTACCAGCTGGAACATGAGCAGGCTGAGCCGACGCGAGTGGCAGGACCATTTTCTGCTTCCAGCTCCCACCGGGAGCCTGTGACAGAACATCAGGGACCAGTGCGGGAAGCTGAGAAGCTGAGGAACAGATTGAGGGAGGGTGGAGGGAGGGAGGGAGTGAGGGAGGGAGGGAAGTTGGTGGTGTTCCATCGTGCCAAATCCAAAACACTTCTGGCACGTGCCTGGCCCATCCCACCCCCATCCCACCGGGTGGGGGCTCCTCCATGCCCCCAGCCCGGGCTGGGACAGGCTCTGCGGGAAAAGGGAGACTTGTGGAAAAGGTCCATCTGCTTGGGGTGCCCTGCAGCCATGTTTGGGTGACATCACCTCTCCAGGGTACTGGCTCTTGAGCTGGTCTTGGACCACTGCAGTAAGGGGTGGCAAACTGCTCCTGGTACCCAGCTGGGATGGCTGTGCTCATGTAATGCATGCAAATCTGTATGCAAATATGTCCTGCCTCTGGACTCAGAAAAACACCAGGACTCATCAGAATAAATATGGTTTGCCTCAACCTTTCTTTCACCCACCCAAGGAGTAAATTGCTATTTTGCTGCAGTTATGGCTCATGACGTATTTAACCCTTTCAGGAAAAGGACTCCACTGTATAGAAAGGATGAGCTGCAGCACAGCGTGGCTGGGATCCCTGTCCCTGATGAACCTAGCTGCAGGCATCCCCAGACCTTCTCCATGTCACCAAACCTCCTTTCCTTTATTTCCATCATTTTGCCTGCTTTAACACACAGCTGCGACACAGCTCTCAGATCACCTGTGTATGTGATCTCTCCCACTGGCCACTCTCTCCCAGGATGATGCCACCTGGTTCTGGGACACTCTGGAGATTTTTCCAGGGCTGAGCCAGGCATCGGGGGTCCTATTCCTGCCTGTGGGCTCAGCCTCTGGGAGGCTCTGCAGAAGTGGCCGGAGAGTTGTCTCCTGAGGAAATGTCCTTTTTGGGCCCTTTCTTACAAAAAGCCCGGGTGGAATAGAGTGGTCAGAAGCAGCAGGCATCTGCCTGAGGTGGGGCTATAAAGCCACTTACGGAGTCTGAAACTCTTGAAGGGGAAACTGCGTGTGATGGACTGGGAAAGCAGGCTGATATCAGTCAAATAATCCCTCTCATTAGTCTTCTGTAAAGCAGGAGATAAGGCAGTGAAAGGGACATCTGCTCCCTCGCTGGGCGGTGGGTGGGGGTTTCCTGCAGCAGATCTGTCAGTGCCACAGGACTTTCCCACGGGAGGGGTCCCGCGGGCCCTGCTCTGCTGGCGGCCACGCTCCATCGCCCTGCCCGGGCAGAGGGGCTCTGCCGGGGGGCCCCAGCAGTGCCCAGAGCCCGGGGCTGTGTCCCACCGCTTGCCCCTTGGCTCCGGGGCACCGGACATGAAGAGCTGGCACAGAGCCCTGCCTGCCCCAGAGAGCCTGGGCTGCCCGGCAGGGCTGGGAGCTCCTGAGGCCTGAGGAACATGTTAAGCCAGTTCCACAAAAAAATCAAGGCTTGTATAAATAAAGAGTTCCCAGGTTGGTAAGAGCTTCTAAATTATTTGCTTCTTTTCAACCTCACAAAATCCATTTGCAGTTATTTGCAGCAATTTCAAACAAAACACAGACTCCCAACACCCTGGAAAAAGGAAATAATCCTGGCACATGGTAATTGTTTATGCAAAATAAACCATCACTGCCGATGATTGGCATCAGGATGCATCTTTGTCAACCTCATTTTAGCAATGTTCTGTTTTCTGTATGAATTACTATATTTGCAGTTATGAGAGAGCAAATACTACCCATCACCCATACCAACTCCAGCTTCCCACTCTCCCCATCACAAGCTTTTTGTACTACATGAAAGCTAGTTTCAAAATTTCATGTTCATAGTTACAGATTAAATAATATTAAACAGCATTACACTGGAAAGATTTGTTTCCAAGTAGCAAACAGATTCCCCATATTATTCTTTACTGTAAGTAGTTGTTGTTATATCTTATTCATCTGGAAAATAATTTCAAACAGCCATGAAAATAGCGGATTTCTCTCTGTTAAAATGATAGTCAGAGCCTGGGCCGCTGACATATAGTAACATGATTCACTTGGACAGTTACTGACTGCACATCCAATTCATTTCTTCTCTAGAGCACCAAGTTATTATCTGAAATGCACAAGGTGTCTGGGGGTAACATATGATCAGCCAGGGACGCTTTTGACGGCTTGAAGAGCAATCAATAAAAATTGTCTCCAGCAGTTTTGTAGAGTATGGAAGTTGGTGGTGAAATGAAGTGATGGAGATTAACTGGTGGAAGTCAATGCCCCGGTGCTGTGAACCCTGTTTTTTAATTAAAGATCCAAAGCTGCTTTTCACTCGAATGGGGTGTTTTCTCCCCGTGCCACATCCTGTGCTGAGGGATGACGTGCCCTCCCTCTGTGTGTGGATGAGTGCTTGTGCCGGGTGGTGGCTGGTGCCGGCCCCGGGCAGCGTGCCTGGCGGGGACAATGGCATCACTGGTGGCACTGGCCTGGCCCAGCCCTCGGTGGCCCCTTGCTGCTGTACTGGGCACTCACAGCTGCCCACTCTTTGGAAATACATTTTAAGGATAATCTTGACCATCACATTGACCAAATTAATATTCTCCATAACACAGCTACACTCTTCATTTGCAGCTGTTATTTCATCCCCAACAAAAAGGTCCTGTGAGCTGCCAGTCTCACATGACACTCATTTCATTTGGGTCTCGTTTTTGGGGCCACCTGAGCTCTCATGGAGGCTGAAGTAAGTTTTTCAATTAACATTAATAGTGTGTAGCTGGACTCTGCTCTCACTGCAAGAAATGACTTCTGGGTTGTGAGGACATTAGTGCAAAGGCTGCTGGTTCCTTATTGCTTCTGCTTATGTGCAGTGAAGGGGGTTTGTATCACCAGAATGGAGGTCTGGTGATACAAATGTACAGGGGGCATCTGATAGTTCCAGGGGCAGCTCCAGCCCAGGCACCCTGGGAAATCCATTTGCATTTCTATGTGGAGTGGGTTTCAAAACACTCTGTTAATTTTCTTCCATTAAACACAGTACAAAGCTGTATGGTTTTGATGGTGCCATAATAATAAACACTCAAAGACTTGTTTACAAAGAAATAGTTATTGTCTGCTAAGTAGTTTTAATGGAAAGCTCCCTGCTGGGGTTTAGTGCAGGGCTGAGGATGCGGGGGGCAGGCCCTGAGCAGTGCTCCCTACTCCTCATGTACCCGTTGCTTAAGTGCAGAGAAGGGTTTGTGAGAGCTCTAGTGCACACAGATGAGATGATTGCACACTTTAGAGCAAATCTGCCCTCCTTTCTAGTCGCACGCCTTTCCTACTAGTGCCATGTTTAATACTGGGATTTCTGTGGGTGGCATCTTTCGAGCAGGCCAGGTGAGGCTGCACTTCTACCAACAGCGTGTGTGCACATCAGCTGCCCAAACAGATGCTGCTGGAAGGATCTGGCCCTTCTGCCCTGTCCCTTCTGCCCTGTGTGCTGGCACAGTCTGCCTGGCGCAGGGCTGCCTGCTCCCGGTGCCAGCCCTCGTGCCTGCACTGTGCCATGGCACATTGTCCCAGGGAACTGCTGGGCTTCGGACTGTTTCAGAATCCCTTCCTGAGGGTCCATGTTTTGGCCCAGCAAAGATGTTGGCAGGCACTGTACAAGGTAAGTGACAGCAGAGAAAAGATGAATTATGGTTTGATTGTAGCAGCTCAAGGAGCAGGTCTACAAGCTGCCCTCTGGTGCCAATACACCAATGGACAGGAGGAGCAAATGGGGAAACCTGCAGAGGTGCAGGAGAGCAGGACCCCTTTGCCACTGTGAGCACACACTGCTGCGGGCACAGCCGGTCACTGCTGCGGGCAGAGCTGATCACTGCTG
>NW_024581985.1:0-19691 GCF_017639235.1 Corvus kubaryi
CAGCACTGCTTTCGCTTTTATTTCTTAGCGGGATGAAGCCTGGGGAGCGGGGAGGGGTGGTGGGGGAAGAGGGGGGGAAGGTTGGTTGTTTGTTTTTCTTTTTAATTCATGGTCATCCCAGCCCGAGGGCAGGGTGGGAACCATGATTGAAACCCACTAATGGCTCTGGCTGGTGGTGGGCAAAGGCGGCAGTGATTTATCACCTCCCCGTGCTGATAACTAGCAATAATTCTATTAAATATTCAGAGTGAGGCTTTGCAACACAATTATCAAACGGGGTTTGTTAGTGCAGAAATGCTCCTCGAGCACAGAAAGGGGCTGCGGGTGCAGGGAAGGGGCTCCTCTGCAAAGGGCAAAACCTGCCCAACTGTGTCACCCCGGCCTGGGGGACAGCTTACCCAGCTCGGAGGCTGGGGGTGGCCCCAGTTTCTGCAGGAGAAATCAGGGAAGTCATAAGGGGATTTTCCTCCTTTTCTCTTTTTATTTTTCTTTTGGTTCTTGCATCTCAGATCTCCCTTTGCTTCAAAGGCCGTAAGAGATTGTGACTCCACCAACCTTTTAAATGGAAAAGGGAACCCCGGTGGAAGCTGTTGTGAGGCAGGGCGGGGCTGTGTGAAGAGGGATGAAGGACACGGATGCTCAGAAGGCTCCAGATCAGGGTAAGAAGTGCTTGTGGAATTATCCTTTGAAATGTACACTTTGCAGGAAGGCCCCAGGGATCATCAGACTGAGGAGCTGGGCTGAGTTGCACCATCTGCTCGGGATTTAGGACAGGCAGAGCTGTGAAAGTATGAATTAAAAGTACAGAGTAGCAGGAAATAGTTTCCCCTTGCCCCATCTTTTGGAAGCAAAGCTGGGTGGCTGGTGCCACCCTCATGCTGTGGCGCTCCCTGTGCCAGGGCTGGGTCACTGGGGCCCAGCTGGGACCCTGAAACCCCGGACCTGTACCGTGGGCCTTGCTGCCCGACCCGAGCGTGGCTGCTCTGGCAAAGCTCAGGCACATCCCAGTTTTTGTATTCAGTTCTTGCTGCATCAGCTCCCCGTGGTCCTGCTACAGCAGCAGGCGAGGGGCCGATGCCCACATGAAGCCCTGCACCTGGGGGCTCTCCTGGTCACCACCTGCCTGCTACTTGCTCTGCAGTCCTGATTATGAGTTTAGGAGCTCCAGGAATGGATATATCATCTGTTTCTCATTGCATTCCCTTTCCTCTGAGTTGCTGAAGCCAGTGCGCTGAGAAATGCATTCCCTGACACCACACCAGGAGCACCAGCCTGCCAGCCCCTCCTCAGACATGCCAGGCACCCAGAGGGGCTGCACACTGGGGCAGTCCTGCCGTGCAGGTACCTGCCAGGGGAGGAAGGTGAGGTGGTGCAGCTGCAGGCAGGAGCTGTCCGTCACCTGCAGGACCCTGCTGCCCTCCAGACAGAGGCTATCCTTGTCCTCTGGAAATTTATAATCTTTATAATCCAAGATTTAGACTCTTCAAAGCTTTATGCCTGTCTTTAACCTGTAGCATATGCATAGTCTCAATGGGATTTCTCATCTGCTAAGAGTTAAGCACGTACATAAATCTCTGCAGGCTGGGGCCCAAGGCATTCCCACGCACAGCATTCCTGTGCTCACGGGTCATGGAACAGCCCGTGAACCCACTGCCTGAGCGTGTGTCAGCACGGGGGGCACGCCGAGCCCCTGGCACTTGTGCCAGCCTCCTGAGCATTTCCCAAGCAGTTTGGATGCTGTGGGGGTGTTTAACTTCTGACACCACCTTTGGCAAATCCACTCTCTGAGCCAGCACCTCCAGGAAGCGGGCAGGGGGATAACAGCCGGAGGTGAGCCAAGCGGGGAGCAGCCGTGTGCAGCTGCAGACAGCATTTGAGTCAGAGTGGGAGCAGAACAGAGCTCAGGACAGCGCTGGCGTGCCAGGTACTTGGCATGGAAAGGGAAGCATGCTGAAGGCTCGCGGTGCAGCAAGGCTCTCCCTTGCCTCCCTCCCCATGGACTGCTTGCTCACAGATGTGGCCAGGGCAGCGTGCGAGGACCCGGAGCAACGTGTGCAGCTGCTCCACTCCAGCCCAGCTCATCTAGTGCAGCCTGCAGCCTCCTGTGCGCAGGCACTCTCATGTAGATTTGTCACCAGGTGCTATCGAATCAGCTTCATTTTCACCAATGCAAGCTGGTCCAGTGTGACCCAGATGTAAGAAAGCAGCAGCTTTTTTGCAGACTGGTAGAACTGGTAAAGTGCATGCCAGCCGCAGTACATCCTCCTGACAGCCTGTGCTTATGGGGTGATTGTATGTAGCAGCACAGTTTTTTCAGGGCCTGGGCTATTAGATTCACTGCATCAATCTCCAGGCTTTTGTTTTCATGTTGTAATCTTTGCCATCAAATGACAAAAAAAGAGGAAATACACTTCACATTTAAAATCATCCCAGTGAAGCCCTTTCTTCCCCTTCATGTAATGTTGTTTTAACTCAGGTGATGTGACCTTCCACTAAACTCTTTCCACTTCATATCCGGTGTTTTCAATGGGAACAGATTAGTCCTCTTTAATTTGGGGTTAGAAAATCCAGGCAAAGCCATCAAGTGAGAAGCAGCATTTAATAAATGCCTCGTGTTCTGCAGCATTCAGTTTTCTGAGGGCAAAATTGCGTTCATTTCCCTGAAGCCTCACCTGCCCAGGCAGGCAGCCGTGGCCGTCAGCAGCCCCCGCACCGCGGCTCGGCCGCGCTCGCCGTGCGCCCGCAGTGCTCGGGTCAGCTGCTGTTTGTCAAAGCAGCCGCGGCCGCGGCCCCAGGCAAAGCGCTGAGCGAACACGGCACCCTCTGAACTGACCCGGGCACTTAGCCTTTCTGAGAAATATTTATGGAAAGGTCAGCAAATGCTTTGTGACAGGACGCTGGCACATCCCTAACCCTCTCCTCTCCCGCTCCCTGCCTCGCCCACGTGCCAGGCGCGGAGCAAACCAGGGCTGGAGCTCCCGCGACGTTTCCTCCTCCAGGTCGCACAGATGCCACTGCGAGCCCCTGTGCTGGGGACGTGGTTCTGGCCCTGTCCCGTCTGTTTCCAGGATGTTCCTGCATCAACCAGATGATTTCCCTTGTGCTCCCACGCCATCAGGGTTGTGCTGTGGGAAGCAAAGCCCTTCTCGCCGTGCCCTTTCCGGACTGGCCACAGCCTCTGATCCACAGTCCTCATCTCTGCATCACCACCTTCCCTCGGAGCTGAGGTCTGGGAGCTGTGCTTGGACAGGAATGAGCAGAACCTGTTACTGCAGTGCTGGCGAGGAGGCAGCACTGTGTGGGGTGACAGCAGGATGGCTCCGTGCGCTGACTGTGGCAGCGCCAGCTGCCTTTTCCTGATGGCACCAGGTACCTCAGGCTCCAGAGCCAACTGCAATTCCCCATCCTATCGCCAGTGGTTCCTGGATCAAACATGCTTTTGCTGTGCTTGCCGTGACAATGCCCAGGCAGCCCCAGCTCCCAGCACTGCTGCCCCATCTGCTGGCCCCGTCTTTGCCTCTCATCCCACTGTCAGCAGTGCCAACTGCCCAACCTGGCAGCTCCTACCTGTGAGGAAGCAGACAGACAGACAGACAGAGCAGCAACAGAAACCAATCACTCTAAACAGATTTACCAGCTAGAAAGTTTCTTGTGAGAAAATAGAGCAGTGAGGAGCACATGCTCCTGAGAAGGAAACAGGCTTACATCCCTGAGCTCTCCTGCCCTGGAATGGCCTGGGCTGCTAAGCAGATCAGAGCAAAACCCTCCTGTAGCTGGGTAATTCCGCCTCTTTCTGATAATCCGGTAACGCCATTAGTGGAGAGTCTGGCAGGAGGGAGCTGTGATGGGAAAGCACTGCACCTCCACACACATGGCAGATTAAAAAGGACTTAATCACAGAGCAGCCACAAAGTGCACTATGTGACATTATTCCTCTGAAATAAAATTTTACATACAGCCTATCTGAGAGCAGCACAAAATAAATACTTTTAAAATCTATGATTACTATAGGGTTGGTTTTTTTTTTTTTATTTTATATTGGTGGCTGAGTTCTGCTCTTGCTCCAAGGGATTAGAGGGATAATTCCATTA
This sequence comes from Corvus kubaryi, assembly GCF_017639235.1. Lineage (NCBI taxonomy): Eukaryota > Metazoa > Chordata > Aves > Passeriformes > Corvidae > Corvus > Corvus kubaryi. The sequence continues at coordinate 4,092 of NW_024581985.1, forward strand.
CAATTTAGTAACAAGATTAAAAGAGCCAGTTATCCATTTATGGGGGTCTATGGAAACGAGCAGTGGCTTCTGGAGGTCTCGGGCTCTGGGTAGGTGTATCACTCACATCACAGACACATCCAAATCAGGTTAAGGCACAGGCAGGACATACCCGAGGTGAAAAGGTCTCTGTGGCCACCTGTCCTGGCTTTACTGGGACAAGTGTTCAGGGGTTCGCAGGGCGAAAGGACACAGATGGGGAGATGTCCTAGTGTGAAAGGTCATGGAGCAAAGGAGAAAGGCAGGAAGAACAAAGAGTGCTCTAGAGACAGAACCCTTAGAGCAAGGTCTGGGACACCAGGGTTTTGGCATCTGTCCTATTGCCACAGCTGGGATAGGAATTTGAGACAGCTTCCACGGCAAATTTAGTTTTGTCCTTTTCAGAAGCAAATTCCAAAATTCTTGAACACTTTTTTCTCCAAATTCTCTGTGATTTTCTGTCTGAAAATGAGCATGGTAGAAGGTGCAAACATGGGAGATGTGGAGGAAGGAAGCTCTTTAGCTGTATTCATGAGTGCCTTTGGGAATGCCCTGGTAGTGCTGGTCCAGCTCTGCCCCACAACTTGGAAATCCCAGTCTGAAACCCTCTCACAAGAAAATAACATTCCCGTCAAGCTGCATATGTGGGACTGGCATGAAACAACCCAGGGTTAGAAACTGGCCATCATAGTATTGTTGTGTGTATCCTCTGTACTGATTAACAGATTAATTGATATTTAATTGATAGCACTGTCAGAGCAGGACTTTAGCACATGCTGATTGTCCCACTGGCTGCTGCTAACAAGGCTGAAGAGCATTTAGTATAAATCCATAGGATTCATGCTTGCAAAAGATGCAGGAGCTGCTTTGGAGGCAGCAAAGACCTGAGTTCATGGAGTGCAATGACCAGTCACACTCAGCAAGGTCCTTCTCCTTGCTTTTAAAATAATTCTTGAGAGAAATTTATATTTAGCTGATAACTGGGGGTGTGTTCATTTGCCTGTCCCAGCATGGCACCGGACCCCGCACTCTTGGGCAGCTCCTCTGGAGCACTGTGCCATGTTTGCCGTGCCCTGGTTGTCCCCAGGACATGAATGACACAAGCACAGTATTGGGGCAGATGGAGGACCCGTCCCTGTTCCTATGCCCTGGGTGGAGGAGGCAGGTCTGGGGGAGCAGCCAGGGGGGCTCACAGGCTTCAGCCCCCGATGGGTGGGTGAGCCCCATCCCTGATGACAGTCCTGTGCCCACACAGTGCCGGTTTGCTGTTTATCAAGAGCTTCTTTAAGGCCTCTCACTGTAGAGTTACAACCTGGGGCAATCTGTCCTTTTCTCCTCAGACCAACCATTTATGGGCTTGTTCTGGTGAAATTTATGGGTTCTTGGGTGAAACATTAGGAAACATTACAACAAAAATGTAGAACCAGGGTCCGTGGCAAGTGCCAGCTGCAGGGTCACGGCTCTGCCCACGCTGTTCTGCACGGACCAGGGCTCCCAAGGACTACGGCCAGTGCCCAGAGTCCCTCCACCGGGACAGGGCTTAGCCACTGGCGTGTCCCTCCAACCCGTGTCAGGGTGAGGGGCAGGTTATGCAATCGGAACTGTGAAGATGCAGAACACATCCTGGACCAGCCTGGGTTTTTTAAATATGCAGATTGAGCTGTCCTGGTGTTCCCCTGTGGCGCCAGGGAGCGGAGCCGCTGGAGGGGGGGATCACCGTGAGGAATTTGAAAGGATGTGGAGGTTTCCAGAAGAGCCACCAGACAGTCATAACCACGTTGTCTCTCTGGATTAGTTTAATGTCCACTTGAATCACCGACCTTACGGTCTGAAAAGGACCAAATCTGGGAACGGATGGTTTTTCCTATGCAACGTGACAGCAGGGGTCGGGCCTGCAGTGAAATACGGGTTTGGGTTCACTGATGGAAATGCGATTTTAGGATCACTTATCGAAATGCTTTGGAAAAGAAACGGATGGCTGGGCCCTGGGACGGGCAAAACCCAGGCGTTGCCAGGGGACGCAGCAGGAGCAAGGGGAACGGGAGCTGCGGGTGGTGCGGGCAAACGGGCAGAGGGGCGGAGAGGGACAACCGGCGGCAGCCGGCGTGCCGGGGAGCGGGAGGAGCCGCGGTGCCGGGGGAGCGGGAGGAGCTGCGGTGCCGGGGAGCGGGAGGAGCGGAGCGGGAGGAGCCGCGGTGCCGGGGGAGCGGGAGGAGCCGCGGTGCCGGGGGAGCGGGGGCAGCGGGAGGAGCCGCGGTGCCGGGGGAGCGGGGGGAGCGGGAGGAGCCGCGGTGCCGGGGGAGCGGGGGGAGCGGGAGGAGCTGCCGTGCGGTGCCGGCGGAGCGGAGCGGGGCCGACGGGCCGATGCTACCCCCTGGTGACCGGCGCGGCGGCTCCGCGCGGCTCCGGGCCGGTCGCGGGCGCCCCGGGGCCGGGGGGAACCGTCGGGGCAGCGCCATCCGCGGTGCTCGGGCTTCCCGTGGCGGCGGCAGAGACACCCCGTGAGCAGCGCCCGCTGGAAGGGCCGGGAAGGGGCGCGGGGCCAGGACGCCCTGCCCGTGCCGAGGCCGGGCGGTGGGCGCAGGCAGGGTACCCCACCCCCGGCTCCCCCACACCCGCCCCGGACTCTCGGTGGGAGCTGCGGGACTCGGCCGGGACAGCTCCGCAGCAGCCCCGCTCCCGCACGGCGCCGCCTTGCACTGCTCACTCTGTGCATCTTGTTAATGAAAAGCATGGATGTAATTTCAATTAAAGATAATTACATATTTAAACTTAACATTAAATTCTGCACTAAAACAAAATTACATGAAATCTCAGTGTGCAGCCGTGCTGCACGGCAGCGGGCGAGGGAGAGAGGAAGGAAATGCTATTACGCAGAGGGAGCTGATCCTTTCCACAGGATCTGCTGCTGCACGGTGTTCCCCTGTCCTGCGAGTTAAATCCAGTCTGTTCCCACATGCCATCTTCGGAGGCAGCTGCTGTCTCCTGCTCGTGCCGGGCACACACATGTGCTCAGCCATAACCATCGCTGCCTGCACGATGCACAAATCCATCACGCATGCCACGGGTGAGCCCGTCCCTCGGCAGGGTTAGCACAGGGCAGCGGGTCCTGCTGTCCCAGCAGCAGGCACTGCCTCAGCCCAGCAGCCAGGCCTCAATGGGCTCTGACATCCGCGGGAGGCTGCTGGGAGGTGCTGCAGTTGGATAAGGTCTGGTGTTAATCCTGGCTCAGGGTCCTGAGTAAAGTTTGAAAAGAGTTTTGAATTAGTAATGAAAAACACAGTTACCAGACTACCGATTTTTTTTCGTGAAATCCAAGAAACTTGTTGGCCTCAGACCAATTTTTGAAAATTGAAAACTTTTTGATTATTCTTTATAATTTCCCCCCAAAATCCCAAACATGACATTGCATTGTTCCAAAAGCAAAAGTTTTTATTTTCTGTCCCCAAACACACTGAAAATTACAGGTTTGAGATGGCATAAATTGCTTTTTAGTCTCCTCACTCTCTGTTCAACCAGCAAATTTAAAAACCCCAATTATTTGCCCAGGTGGCTGGGTCCAAGCACCAGGCTGGCACTGCAAGGGACTGAGTCAGGTCACCACTGGCCCACCCAGCTGAGATTTGTCCCCTGGCCCCTGCAGCCCACAGGGCTTGTGGAGGATTATGAGACCTTTAGTGAGGGGAAGATGCTGACATGTTGGTGGCTCAGCTTGGACGCCATGTAAGGGTATCTTTTCCCAGTCTTATAGAGTTCCTAAAAATAGATGGCCAGAGGATGAGTGATCTTAACCTGTGCTAATTAAGGCCAGTATAAAGCTGTGCTAATGAGACGTGGATTTCCCAGGCAGGGCTCAACCCCACTCCTGCTTTGTATGGAGCCTCTGGAATCCAGGCTTAACTGGAGGTGATGGCTCTGGCTGCTGGCATGGGGACAAACCCCCTTTTCCCACCTAAGCTCCCCAAACTGCCCTGCAGAACCCCCTGGAAGCAGCTGGGAGGGGAGGGAAAGGTCCATTTGGCTCTGCCCAGGGGTCCCACAGCATCCCTGTGCCCATCCACAGTCTGTGCCAACCCCAAGTACGGTTGGATGTGGGCCAGCAGAGAGGGAAGCGAGGGCCCCCATCCCTCCAGAGTGGGCTTGTGCTTGAGTATGTCACGATGCCCTGCTATGGCAAACCAAAGACACTGTGGCACCAACAAACCTCTTCAGAGAGAGGCTTTTACTTAATAAAACATGAAAATTATTGGTGTGATTTAATTTGATCAGACATTCATGCTGCTCCTGTAATAATTATTACCATTATTGATTATTGCAACGTGGCTGAGAAGCCACAGCCAAAGGCCAGACGCCACTGTGCCTGTTCTGCTGGGCGACAGCCCACCGCCTCACAAACACGTGTCTGACACTTCCTCACCTCGCTGGACACAGGGCTGAAATTGCACGTTTGTGCTGTGTAGTGGCTGGGGCTGCCAGCAGATCCAGAACTGCACCAGGCAGTGGCCTGAGGATGTGGAAACCAAACCTGAGCTGCAGTGGTGCCTGTGAAACGCTGAGCTGTGTCACACCGGTGGTGGTGTTGAGCTGCAATGCAAACGTCACCTGCAGAGCCCTTTGCTTCTCCCCTCAGGCTGCAGTTATTTTCCAGCCCTAGAAGATGCCTGTTCCTCAGTGCACAGCAGGAAGGGATGGTTTGCCACTGGGAGAGAGGGAGCTGGCAGGATTTGCTTGTTTCTGTGGGGACATGGCAAGCAGCAGTGCAGAGGGCAGCACGGCGGGCATGGTGGGCACCATGCATGGCACAGCCAAGCTCCGACACCAGTGCTGCTCCTCCTCTGTTAAATGGTTGCAGTTATCAAGCACTGACAAGTACTATTAAAATTTATTAGCCAGCATAAAGTTTTATTTAAGGGATGGCTGGAGATTTAGTGGGCTCTGCAAGTCCTTCCTCAGGCCGGCCGTGTCACCTTTAATAACTGCCTGCGGACTGTGCGAGACAGGGGGGTGGCCCTACTCCTGCTCCCCCTCCCTGGGACCCCCTCTGCAGCCCCCCATGGCACTCATGCTCCAGTGGCCCCACATCCCAGCACTGCTGGTCTGGCCTTCACAATCCTGCCAGGGACACCCAGTGTTGTCAAAGGAGCTCCTCTGGCAATGCTTCCATTAATCAGTTTGGCAATCGTGAAATACAGGACATGCATACTGGAGTTTAAATCCCAGCCTCACTAATGGTTTACTACCCACTAAATCCCCCTTCATGTTATTTAACTTTTAAACCCAAGGAATATTCCAAATCAAAGAGGCTCTGTGTCACGCTTAGTCCATCTCAAAGAGCCTGGAATTAACATCCCTTCATGGCTCGACAGTGCCTGCCACACAGAGCCACCACTTGCTCCTTATTAATATTTATGATGGAGAGAGAAAGTTGCATAAATCTTGGTTGATACTTAATTAAACCCCACTTCTTTTGACTTCTTCTCTCTCAGCTTCACTTAGTGCAGACTGTGCAGCCATTAGATGCTCATCCCACATGGCACAGCCTGGCATGCGTGGTGGAACCCACAGGCTAAGTGGGATTTAGTGCCTGTGGCTCCCCACTCAGTGTGTCAGTGCCAGCGGCTGCCTTTGCCACCCAGGCCTGGCCGGTGTGGCTACAGGACAGATTGCCAAGGCCCCACAGGGCTGTGTGAGGCTGGGCTGGCACAGCACAGAGCAGCACGGCACAGCTCGGCCCCAGCCCTTCTGCTTTGGCTTATCTGCATCTCGTGTCCGATCTGAGCACGATCCATAAGAAAACAGTTAACACACGGCTGACATATCTGTGATACGGCCATCATAGCGAGGAAGCAGCTTGACCCCCAAAGGCTCCTGTGAACAGGCAGGATTGACACTTCACATTGACTTTGCTTCAGGCTTATCAACAAATCTCAGCCAGTTTTATTAAAGAGCTGCGTGTGGGACACGCCAGGCTCAGACAACTTCATTCGCCATGGCTCAGACACCAGCAAGTGCTCAGCTCACTGCTCCTGTTTATGCTCCACTGTTTATGTGTTCACTTTGCTGGTGAAATTACCTTTACAAAAGCCACTTGTGGTTTCAGTAAAAGCCCATAGAGTTTCCTGGCCCTTTCAAGAGGAGGAGAAGAGCAGGTCACGGCTGTGGCGCCCAGGGACAGTGGTGAGTGCTGGCAGCGGGGCAGGGACATCCCGGCATTCCTGAGGGTCACAGCCCCACGAGCCCCAGCTGCTGGAAAATGCACTTTTGTCTCTGCAGATCTCTGAAACCTGTCCTGAATTACATCCCCAGGAAACACTGCATTCTAAAATCCCACTCAAAACCCAGCCAAAGCTGCTGGGGAAATGCTGACTGACAGCCAGACACTTTTCTAAACTGGTTTCCCTGTTCTAGGCTCTATTTTTTTAGCTCAGTTAAATGTGTGTGTGTCATATTCTTAGCAGGAGAAGAGGACTGGGGCAGGGTCCCCTGGATGACAATCAGGGCAGCAAGCAGCCAGCAGGATACACTGCTCTGAGGCATCATTTGGTAATTATGTCTCTTTTTACTCATGCAAATTTTATCAATATTATTTATATATTCAAAGCCATTTATAAATAATATATACATTTATGCTAAGGTAATTGCCTCAACTAGATTATTTGTCCCAGTTTTTATTGTCTATCCAGATGCTGAATATTAAAGGTGTGTTTTCTGGTCTGCACTGGTGGCTCAGTGCTGGCTGTCTTCCCATGGGAGCAGAACCTCTGCATCAGCAGGTCTGGTGGGAGGAAAAGGCAGAGGATGGTGTTGGGAGAGGGGGCAGAGAGAGGGGAAGGATGACAGGGAGCAGGAAGGGGAGCGGGGAGCTGGTGGCTGTCCCGACGTGCTGGTGCCAGCCCCTCTGCCCCCTCAGCGGGGTGGCAGCCCATGGGGGTGCTCCTGTCGGGAGGGACAGGGCTCCAGGAGGGGCTCAGGAAGCTGGTCCCAGTATTGTTCACATCCCATCCCACCTTCCACATCTTCGCTTACCAAAACTTGACATTGCAATGAAAAAAGATTAGGAGCATTGACAGGCCTGCAAAGGTGACAGCTACAAAGAAATATGGAGCAATCACGTTGTCAGAGTGCCTATTAGGAACCCAAAAACCTCGTCTCTTCTGCATAAGCGCAAGTGATTTATTGCCCGGCACAGTTCATGAACTCATCAGTGGTTTTGCATGGAGAAGAGATGGATTTTCTTTCAGCTGTTTATGGTGTGAGTAGACTGTCCTGGAAGTTATTGTTTGATTTTATCAGCCAGCAGTGCTGGCTGGGTGAGCTGAGAGCAGAGCTGGCTCCCCAGCAGCAACCAGAACTCACCAGAGGCCTGAAGAAGTGCCACACTGGCACTTCCTGGGAATTCCCGGAGTGGCCTTGCTGAATGGAGCAGCGCTCACACTTGGCTGGGCTGCAGCCTATCCCAGACAAGGATCCTGTTCCTATATATTCCAGAAAGCCAACTTGTGCAGCATTTTCTGGCTGCTTCCAGACCCCGGTGCAGCCGTCCCAAGCACTTGTGTGGCACATGGCCAGCTGACCGACTGACCCACTGTCCCGGCCAGCACCGGCACCATGGAGCAGCAGCTCTGGAGGCAGCAGCACACCACTGCCTGGTGCTGGGTGCCACTTTTGACTGCCCTGGTGCAAGGAAGGGTTTGAAGGCATAGATGCAGCCTCAACTTTCTGACAGCCCTGTGCTTGTGTTACACATTTAAATGGATCCTCTCCCGTGGGATTGCCCTAGGAACAGCTGTGCTTTATGTCGATTTTAAAGGTGAACTTTCATGCTCAGTGAAATTTTAAAAGCAGCTGATTTACACATGAATCCACTTCCAGCGAGTGTCTATGTAGCTGTTTCTCTTCCTTAATGGTTTGTGACTGAAGAGCTGGGCTGTAAACAAGTGGCTGCTGCTCAGAGCAGCGCTGCCTGCACGTGGCCAAGACCACCCCGTGGCCAAGACCACTCCGTGGGCAGAGCCCCTGGGCAGGCCCTGCACCCATCTGCCCTGGCCAGAAACCGCTGCCTGTTCCCACCTCGCTCCTGGGCCCTGGAGACCCAGCTGCAGTAGGAGCCCGTGCTGGGGCTGCTGTAGCAGTGAGCGATGCCAGGTGAGCAGTGGTGGAGGCAGAGCTGCCCTCTGCCCGTGCCAGCATCCTGCTCATGCCACGCTGTGGGCTCACCCATCCACCACACCTGCAATCCCAGCCAAATCCCAGCCCGCACATGGGGCCCCGAGCCCTCTCCAGCCCTGACCCTTTAAAGACACTTGCTCTTTTTCCTTTAAAAACACAAACTTTAAATGGCTCTGAATAAAATAAAAGAGAGTAACTGAGCTGTGAAGGGTGATGATTGTATTTCTTTCACTTGTAAGAGAGACCTTTATAACTCTCTGGGGAGGAAAAAACAATAATGGTCCTTCATGGATGAAGTGTTCTAAATATGGTGTATATTTTTTAAAATACCAGTTCTACAGTTATTGAAACAAATTATTGTTAAATGCATTTGCAGCATAATAACTGCGCTAATTTGCTGATAAAAAGCATCCAGCGTTAAACCCCCCATACATTATTTTGTCATTAGCATTTGTTAGCTCCTCGTAGGTATTTTCAGACAGAAGGCTTTGTTCTGTATTTAGCACAAGGGCCCGCTTCCGCTCTCCCCTCCCGCTGGGAATTGCATGTGCGCAGAATTGCAGCTCTTTTTTAAAACTTCATGTTTAAAAATGGAAAATTTATTTCACTTCATTAATGGGTGAGGGAGGGAGAGAGAGGAGGAAGGAGGGTGCGTGATTTAGTGAGCGTCGTGTCACGTGTCATGTCAGCACCCGCAGCAGCCAGAGCCAGTGTGGGAGTGGGGCACAGAGCCCGACAGCACCTGGCTGTGGCCTCCAGCGGGACTGGCACCACCTGGCCACGTGCCCGAGCCTCGTGCCATGTGGGACTGGTGGTCCTGGCCAGCTCCCGACAAAGTCAGGGGCCACCTGGGCACCCTCTGGGCACCCTGCAGGTGGTGGCTGCAGAGGGGGGACACAGCAAAGCCTGGACTTAGAGGAGTGGGAAAAGGGCCTGAGAATTGCTGTGCCCACAGGGCAGCTCCAGAGGCAGGTGGGAAGGGGCCAACACGAGGCTGCACTGAGGAATCTGTTCCATCCCACCATGGCTGTCTGGTACCCTGGGCACCCCTGGGAGGCAAGCAGGGCCTGGGGTGGTAGTAGCGGGCGGGGCAGTGGGGAAGGGCAGGGGGTGTGGGTAAGATGGGAGGTGCACAGGGGATGGAGCAGTGGGTGCAGCATGGGGCGGTGGGTGTGGGATGGGCTGGTGGGCCGGGGGCTGTGGCAGCGGGTGTGGGATGGTGGTGTGGGCAGGGATGGGTGGTGGGTGGGCACATCCTGGCTTGGGAGCAGCCACCAGCGGTCGGGGGGTTTCTAGAGCCACTGTTGCCATAGCAACCCTGCTCCGATCATATCATCGCCAGGAAAGAAGCAGCTTTATTATCAACACAGATCTTCCCAAATTAACCCTTGTGCGCCCACTTGGCTCCAGCCTGGTGCTGGCCCAGCTGGGTGCTGCCAGCCACCCATGCCTTGCTTGGCTGGTGTAGGCTGCAGTGGGGCTGCGCTGGGCTCCCTGTTCTGATGCACAGAATGTGTGCCCTCCCACCACCACGGGAGTGCTGGAGCATCCCAAGGGGCCTTTCCAATCACAAACATTTATTGTTGCCCATGAGAGTATCAAAACTTGAGGGCATCCATCTCAGCAGTGTCGATCCAGCGCTGGCGGTGTGGGAGCCGTCGCAGTGACAGATGGAGCAGGTGGAGGGAGGAGCGGGCAGCTCGGCTCCCAGCCCACTTACCCCACTGAGCTCTGCATAAAGCACGAGATACATATTTCTCCCCTGAAAAATTACTGCTAATTCTCCATACAAATGTTCCCTGACCCTTCCTGTGGCCTTCAGATGAAGCCATGAGAGATAAATAATGGTAACGAGCAGCAGGGAGGGGGTTGGAGTATGACACTGCAGGCACCACAGGAGGAATGTGATGGAGGTGTTTGGAAGGGGCCTGGAGCTGCCCCTCACCTCGTGGGGACCTCCCCGACTGCATACACAGCCCTGACCCTCCTGATCACCAATGGCTGCAGACAGAAAGCCTTGGATGAATCAATTAGATAGCTACTGTATATTGATTAATAATACCCATGGCTATAAAAATATAATTGATTGCCTGAAGAAGAGCAGAGGTAATGTAGAGACCAGACAGAAAACCTGTCTGAAGAGTGATCAATACTTGCATTCAGGAAACTCACCCAGGAGTATAATTGGACAAAGCAGAACTTGGGCCAAACCGAGCACCAGGAAAATGATTTCGCTAACAACCAGACACCAGGAAGCTTGCAGGATTGGCTGCATCACTCCTGGGAAAGCTATAGCCATGCCAGCTCCAGTAACATGTTCCATTTTCATGCCTTTTGGTGAAGGATGCAAAACTGCAAAACTTTGTTTTCTCAATCAGCCTGAATGCTGCAGCTGGACTGAGCCTCCTCCCGCTCGGGACAGCCCCAGGACTCCTCCAGAACACAACGATCCCAGGGACGTTTCCCAGCTGCTTCTGAGTCCTGGCAATGTTTCACTGCTAACACTGAGGTGCTCTGAGCTGGCCCTGCCCAGGCCAAGCTGGTTGCTTGTTGTGGGAATTGCTGTCCAGCCTGGTGCCAGGCATACCCCAGCCTCACAGAGGGCAGCGTGGTTAGCAAAGGCACACAGCCAGATTACAAAATGCAATTAAATACTTAAAAGCTGCCCTCCAGACTAAAGTAAATCAGACATGACTTTGACAAGGTGAAACCAAAGTGATGAAACCAATCCATTGTGCTTGGGGAATCGATCTCCCCGGCAGGGAGTAGAGAGGCCATCGATTCACAGCCTCAGCAGTCAGGAATGTCAAGCTGCCTGATCTAAATTTCTATATGCATCACTCCAGATTAAATGATGGAGGAACACGTGTGTAGGCATCCACTTGCCCTGCCTCACTTCACCAAGCAGCACCAGCACAGACCTGCCAGGGCCGGGCAGAAGCCTCGGGAGGTGACACGTGGCCACCTCTTGCCACTGCCTCACCTGGCAGCAGCAGGTACGTGGCCGGCTCTTCTTGGACCTCCACGGTGCAGACCCCAAACAACACAGCGAGCCACAGGGGCTGCCTGTGAGGGAGCCCCCTCTGCAGTGGGGCCAGGTGGGTGCAAAGACCCCGACCGCCTGCACCTGCCCACGTGTGGGGAGGCTGCATTACAGTCTCACTGTGCAAGCCGGTGCAGTAATTAAGATTTCATTCTTAAAAATTAAATATTTATCTGCCAACATGGCCTCTGGCTGTGAGAAGCCTGGGCCTACATCAGCACGGGAGGTTGAGAGCTGTCCCCAGACCGGGATGGGGGTACGGCCCGTCACGTGTGACACCGCCCTGGTGGGGCTGACGCCACTGGCCGCTTTGTCACTGTCAGACCCAGCGAGGCCATTAGTTTTGTCAGTGTGAGAATAAAAAGCTGTCTCTGGGGAGAGATGGAAAAACTCGATCCAGCTCCCAGCAGCCCTGAGGGGGTTGTGTTTTACCATTTCTTTATGACTTACCAGCTGGAACATGAGCAGGCTGAGCCGACGCGAGTGGCAGGACCATTTTCTGCTTCCAGCTCCCACCGGGAGCCTGTGACAGAACATCAGGGACCAGTGCGGGAAGCTGAGAAGCTGAGGAACAGATTGAGGGAGGGTGGAGGGAGGGAGGGAGTGAGGGAGGGAGGGAAGTTGGTGGTGTTCCATCGTGCCAAATCCAAAACACTTCTGGCACGTGCCTGGCCCATCCCACCCCCATCCCACCGGGTGGGGGCTCCTCCATGCCCCCAGCCCGGGCTGGGACAGGCTCTGCGGGAAAAGGGAGACTTGTGGAAAAGGTCCATCTGCTTGGGGTGCCCTGCAGCCATGTTTGGGTGACATCACCTCTCCAGGGTACTGGCTCTTGAGCTGGTCTTGGACCACTGCAGTAAGGGGTGGCAAACTGCTCCTGGTACCCAGCTGGGATGGCTGTGCTCATGTAATGCATGCAAATCTGTATGCAAATATGTCCTGCCTCTGGACTCAGAAAAACACCAGGACTCATCAGAATAAATATGGTTTGCCTCAACCTTTCTTTCACCCACCCAAGGAGTAAATTGCTATTTTGCTGCAGTTATGGCTCATGACGTATTTAACCCTTTCAGGAAAAGGACTCCACTGTATAGAAAGGATGAGCTGCAGCACAGCGTGGCTGGGATCCCTGTCCCTGATGAACCTAGCTGCAGGCATCCCCAGACCTTCTCCATGTCACCAAACCTCCTTTCCTTTATTTCCATCATTTTGCCTGCTTTAACACACAGCTGCGACACAGCTCTCAGATCACCTGTGTATGTGATCTCTCCCACTGGCCACTCTCTCCCAGGATGATGCCACCTGGTTCTGGGACACTCTGGAGATTTTTCCAGGGCTGAGCCAGGCATCGGGGGTCCTATTCCTGCCTGTGGGCTCAACCTCTGGGAGGCTCTGCAGAAGTGGCCGGAGAGTTGTCTCCTGAGGAAATGTCCTTTTTGGGCCCTTTCTTACAAAAAGCCCGGGTGGAATAGAGTGGTCAGAAGCAGCAGGCATCTGCCTGAGGTGGGGCTATAAAGCCACTTACGGAGTCTGAAACTCTTGAAGGGGAAACTGCGTGTGATGGACTGGGAAAGCAGGCTGATATCAGTCAAATAATCCCTCTCATTAGTCTTCTGTAAAGCAGGAGATAAGGCAGTGAAAGGGACATCTGCTCCCTCGCTGGGCGGTGGGTGGGGGTTTCCTGCAGCAGATCTGTCAGTGCCACAGGACTTTCCCACGGGAGGGGTCCCGCGGGCCCTGCTCTGCTGGCGGCCACGCTCCATCGCCCTGCCCGGGCAGAGGGGCTCTGCCGGGGGGGCCCCAGCAGTGCCCAGAGCCCGGGGCTGTGTCCCACCGCTTGCCCCTTGGCTCCGGGGCACCGGACATGAAGAGCTGGCACAGAGCCCTGCCTGCCCCAGAGAGCCTGGGCTGCCCGGCAGGGCTGGGAGCTCCTGAGGCCTGAGGAACATGTTAAGCCAGTTCCACAAAAAAATCAAGGCTTGTATAAATAAAGAGTTCCCAGGTTGGTAAGAGCTTCTAAATTATTTGCTTCTTTTCAACCTCACAAAATCCATTTGCAGTTATTTGCAGCAATTTCAAACAAAACACAGACTCCCAACACCCTGGAAAAAGGAAATAATCCTGGCACATGGTAATTGTTTATGCAAAATAAACCATCACTGCCGATGATTGGCATCAGGATGCATCTTTGTCAACCTCATTTTAGCAATGTTCTGTTTTCTGTATGAATTACTATATTTGCAGTTATGAGAGAGCAAATACTACCCATCACCCATACCAACTCCAGCTTCCCACTCTCCCCATCACAAGCTTTTTGTACTACATGAAAGCTAGTTTCAAAATTTCATGTTCATAGTTACAGATTAAATAATATTAAACAGCATTACACTGGAAAGATTTGTTTCCAAGTAGCAAACAGATTCCCCATATTATTCTTTACTGTAAGTAGTTGTTGTTATATCTTATTCATCTGGAAAATAATTTCAAACAGCCATGAAAATAGCGGATTTCTCTCTGTTAAAATGATAGTCAGAGCCTGGGCCGCTGACATATAGTAACATGATTCACTTGGACAGTTACTGACTGCACATCCAATTCATTTCTTCTCTAGAGCACCAAGTTATTATCTGAAATGCACAAGGTGTCTGGGGGTAACATATGATCAGCCAGGGACGCTTTTGACGGCTTGAAGAGCAATCAATAAAAATTGTCTCCAGCAGTTTTGTAGAGTATGGAAGTTGGTGGTGAAATGAAGTGATGGAGATTAACTGGTGGAAGTCAATGCCCCGGTGCTGTGAACCCTGTTTTTTAATTAAAGATCCAAAGCTGCTTTTCACTCGAATGGGGTGTTTTCTCCCCGTGCCACATCCTGTGCTGAGGGATGACGTGCCCTCCCTCTGTGTGTGGATGAGTGCTTGTGCCGGGTGGTGGCTGGTGCCGGCCCCGGGCAGCGTGCCTGGCGGGGACAATGGCATCACTGGTGGCACTGGCCTGGCCCAGCCCTCGGTGGCCCCTTGCTGCTGTACTGGGCACTCACAGCTGCCCACTCTTTGGAAATACATTTTAAGGATAATCTTGACCATCACATTGACCAAATTAATATTCTCCATAACACAGCTACACTCTTCATTTGCAGCTGTTATTTCATCCCCAACAAAAAGGTCCTGTGAGCTGCCAGTCTCACATGACACTCATTTCATTTGGGTCTCGTTTTTGGGGCCACCTGAGCTCTCATGGAGGCTGAAGTAAGTTTTTCAATTAACATTAATAGTGTGTAGCTGGACTCTGCTCTCACTGCAAGAAATGACTTCTGGGTTGTGAGGACATTAGTGCAAAGGCTGCTGGTTCCTTATTGCTTCTGCTTATGTGCAGTGAAGGGGGTTTGTATCACCAGAATGGAGGTCTGGTGATACAAATGTACAGGGGGCATCTGATAGTTCCAGGGGCAGCTCCAGCCCAGGCACCCTGGGAAATCCATTTGCATTTCTATGTGGAGTGGGTTTCAAAACACTCTGTTAATTTTCTTCCATTAAACACAGTACAAAGCTGTATGGTTTTGATGGTGCCATAATAATAAACACTCAAAGACTTGTTTACAAAGAAATAGTTATTGTCTGCTAAGTAGTTTTAATGGAAAGCTCCCTGCTGGGGTTTAGTGCAGGGCTGAGGATGCGGGGGGCAGGCCCTGAGCAGTGCTCCCTACTCCTCATGTACCCGTTGCTTAAGTGCAGAGAAGGGTTTGTGAGAGCTCTAGTGCACACAGATGAGATGATTGCACACTTTAGAGCAAATCTGCCCTCCTTTCTAGTCACACGCCTTTCCTACTAGTGCCATGTTTAATACTGGGATTTCTGTGGGTGGCATCTTTCGAGCAGGCCAGGTGAGGCTGCACTTCTACCAACAGCGTGTGTGCACATCAGCTGCCCAAACAGATGCTGCTGGAAGGATCTGGCCCTTCTGCCCTGTCCCTTCTGCCCTGTGTGCTGGCACAGTCTGCCTGGCGCAGGGCTGCCTGCTCCCGGTGCCAGCCCTCGTGCCTGCACTGTGCCATGGCACATTGTCCCAGGGAACTGCTGGGCTTCGGACTGTTTCAGAATCCCTTCCTGAGGGTCCATGTTTTGGCCCAGCAAAGATGTTGGCAGGCACTGTACAAGGTAAGTGACAGCAGAGAAAAGATGAATTATGGTTTGATTGTAGCAGCTCAAGGAGCAGGTCTACAAGCTGCCCTCTGGTGCCAATACACCAATGGACAGGAGGAGCAAATGGGGAAACCTGCAGAGGTGCAGGAGAGCAGGACCCCTTTGCCACTGTGAGCACACACTGCTGCGGGCACAGCCGGTCACTGCTGCGGGCAGAGCTGATCACTGCTG
>NW_024581986.1:0-41906 GCF_017639235.1 Corvus kubaryi
GGCGGGAGCGCCGCGGGCCGGGGCCGCCGGGGCTGCCGGGGCCGCCGGGGCTGCCGGGGCCGGGCGTCGCGGGCTCCTCGCGGCTGGGCCCGGGTTGGAGTGCCCCGGTGGCCTCCGTGAGACCCGGCGGCTCCTCCGAGGCTGGGGTAGCTGCAGGAACGGCCCTCGGGGACCAGCCCCAATGACCTTGACCTGCTCTGGAATTTACTGTAAATTCTTCTTGGTGTCGGTTAGAGAAAATAACAAAACTCCTTCTGTTTCGTGTGGTCTTTTGCTGCATTGGTAGCATGGGCCTACCTGACTGCCCGTTTTTCACCTGTGCTTAGTGCATGGCTGGAGGTGTGACGCTGGCTGACTTCTTACAGCCGGGCCAGGGCAGCGACACAGAGTTGCCTGTGTCTTTAAGTATTCGCGCCTTGCATCACCGAGGCTTGCAAGCTTTCTCTGAGGTTTCTGGAGAGATTTTCAACGGTCCAAGAACACCAAACACCAAGCTTCGGTGTTCTCTGCACGTTCCTAGAGCTGGGGCATTCTCAGCTTGGTCACAGTAACACTGAAACCAGACAGGCTGGGTGTCAGCAGGTGTGTAACTGCTCAGGCTAAAGCTTGGGTTTCTCCATTTTGTGTTTTATTTCAACTGAGTGAGAATGTGCTCATCTATCCTTTAGGGAGCCTGTGTGTTGTGTGGCAGGTTGGAAGTGTCATCCCTATAATTTTTAGCTGAGATGGCCTTCCCTACTAGACGAAGGCATATCTTGAGCTTCTGGAGGTGTGAAATAAAGCAGACAACATCTCACTCTTGTAGCATGTGCTTTTCTGACAAAGCAAATCCCAGGCTCAAGGGTACTGGTAGCCCCCAGGGACCCGTTCATAACTCTGCCAAGATAGAAATAACTGAAGTGAATTTCATTTCAGTTTTGCTGCCCTGTTGCCAGGTCATCTGTGTTTGGAAACCTATTTTGGTTTGAAACAGGACACTCTTCAGAAACGTGTGTCCCTAGTTAGAAGTGCTGTGAAGCAATATAGGGTCTCAATTTTGCTCATTCTGTCGCTTAAGTTCCTGTTTCCATACCATTCAGTCACAAAGTGTGGATTCTGCAGCTGGTGCAGGGCAACGGTCTCCTATGGGAGCCTGTGTGCAGGGGTGATTCCAGACATGCCTTCGATGGGGGTGAAATGTGACACTGAAATTCTTCCTGTTTGTGATGGTGGCCTCCAAGGCCCTGATGCTGATTGCCACTGCAGGCTCCTGTTTTTCTGATTGAAACTATGTCCTATTCCATGAACAGAAATAGAAAGTTGGCTGGGGCCGTGTCCGGTTCCCGGACGCGGTGGGAGCGCAGGCGTGCGTAGGAGTGCAGCAGGGTGGCTCCGAAGCAGCACACATTGTGCCAGGAGTGCTGCCTGCCTTCGTAAAGGGATGGAGTGACAGGCTGAGCAGGCAGATGAGGCTTTGAGCAGCGTGTCTGCCTTGGTTTATGGGACTATTTCCCACAGACTGCAGGCACTCAGTGAGGTAGTTGATTTTTTTTTTCCAGTTTTGCCTTAGCTCATACTTTTCTGCTTGTGGGAAGAGCAAGCCAGTGTCAAAGTGCAGGGCTTGTAGCTGGAGGAAGAAACAATAAGACCATTCTCCCTCCACGTCCCTGGCTATTTAACTTCAGAGCTTGACCCGCTTTGCTGGCAGCATGATGTTTCTGTGGCAAATACATTGCAAGGCCTGATCTGGTCATGTACTCACCAGCTCTTGAACTTGTTGAAAAGGAGTACTGAGAGCAAAAAATGGTCTAGAAATTACAATAATGCATTCATTTCTGAAAGTGGGTTCTTCTGCTGTATATATGTCCCAGCCAGAGCCCAGCAGTGTGTGTGGTCAGTCACCTCAGTGGAGCCAGCAGAAAAGTATGCCTAGGATAAACTAATAAAGGCGGATGAGCTACAAAGGAAATGGGAGAGAACAAGCAAAAAGGATCTAAACAGACAAACTTGGGAGTGCGGGCAGAAGGGGAGGTGTGTGTGACTGTGGGCATGGGCTGTGGGAAGAAGGCCGTGCCAGAAACTGGTGGTCCCAGAAGACCACTGCCGCAGCTGGGCATCAAGATCTCTGGGACACTGCGCCTCCTGCCTTGAGGCATGTCTGGTTTGAGGGTTGGGAAGCATTCGGGATCTGAGAGTGCATCCTGTCCATCTCGTCCTTCAACCATCCCACCCTGCTCTGCTGCTTGGGGCTGGTGCTGGCAGGATGCATGGGGACTTTTTCTGTTAGAGACACATTCTTTCCCCACTGGCTTTGTCTGGGCGGCCCCACAGTGTCCTGAAACTTCTTCCTGCCCCAGAGCTCACATCCGGCTTCCCTTGGCTGCTGGGGTGTACTGGGGACTGGATGTGGCCCCACAGCTGAGAACGACTTCCAGGGAGCATGCTCCCAACTAATGGGAAAAATGTTCTTCTCATTGTTTGGCCTGTTCCCAGAATAACCCTGCAGTGAGTGGTTTGGCACAGGCAGCTTACTGCAGGATGCTGACGGGCCATATCCTGGGCTGAGTGCTCGGCCACTGTGATGGTAGGTGAGCGTGCAGGTCAAACTCACATTGCTAAAGAGAATTAAAATAACAAGCTACCTAATATGGCTATTTATAGAATCCTGCTCCTTAATTTAATCTCCTCTTTCACTGTTTGTTTTTTTCATTTTTAAGTTAAAAGGTGCAATGGAAAAGAAACCAAACTTTGTTGACACCCTTGGGAAGAAGTGCAGTGTAACTAATGGTCTGTGTGATTGCCGAGCCAGAGACTCCCCTCTGACCCGTGCGGAGTTCACAAAAACATTTATCCCAGTGTGCAAACAGACTGCTGCTGCTCCATGTCTGTTCTGGATGCATCCTCAGTGCCACTCGTACAGCAGGAAGCTGCCCAGCGTGACTGGCCTGGTGTGGCAGGGCCTGGCCATGCTGCAGTGGCCCCAGCAGGTTCACTCCCTGGGCAGGTGCTGTGCCTGCCATCCCTGTCGGCTGCAGGCACGGGGCAGGGGAAGGTACTGGGCTCGCTGGCACGGAGCTTGGTGGCCCTTGCTGCAGCAGGTGCTGCTTGGGGCCCTACGCCGGTGCTGTGCCGTGTTGCCCCGTGGCATCCACCACGGCGAGGCAGAAAGCCCCACGCCCAGTGCTGCTGCCATAGAGGGGCTTTGTGTGAGCCAGCACAAAGTGAGGATTGATGCCGTCCCCCTCCCCCTCCTGTGCCGAGCAGGGCTGCAAATGGCTCCCACAAAGGTGCCCTTCTTCCTTCGCTGAGGACGGGGTGCTGGTGGGCTGAGGGGGACTGCTCTGCGGCACCACGCTGTGGGTTGGAGCACCCACCTTCCCCCCGTCTGTGCTGGTGCCTGGGACCTCCTTGTCCTCAGCCTTTCCCAGGCTGACCTGGCAGCTGCTCCAGTTCCTGCCGGGGCAGCTGGCCCTCCCCGCAGCAGGCCCCAGCACGGTGAGACGGGACCTGGGCAGTGTTCAGCAGCAGGCACTTCACGAGGGCACATTTGGTGGAGGCTGCTGGCACCGTGTGAGCAGATCTGCTTCCCCACAGTGCAGCTGCAGCTGTGTTGGAACCTGCCGTGTGGTGTTCTTAACACGCTGGGGAATACCATAATTTACCTGGATTTCAGTTCAGAATGGCCTAAGAGAAGCTTATGTCAGCATTCATTATCTTCCAGCTCCTCCCAATGGGTAGTAACAAGTCACCACACTGTTGAGAGTGACTTGAAAAAGTTTCAGAGAACGTTCGTGAAGAACAGATTGTAAGCTCTTTGTTAAATTCACATTATGTTTGTTCCATGCTGTATGTTTGGGGTTCTGCATTATTTGCGAGGCACCCAGGTGAGCTGTGGTGTGGCGCGGGGTCTGTCGTGGCTGTGCTGGTGCCTCCAGTGTTCCTGCAGCAGGGTCCTGTGCTCTTCGCCCACTCTGAGGACGGGGAGCCTGCTGGGAGAGGAGGGCGAGCCCCTGTGGCTCAGGCTGTGCTTACCATCATGC
Organism: Corvus kubaryi; assembly: GCF_017639235.1. Lineage (NCBI taxonomy): Eukaryota > Metazoa > Chordata > Aves > Passeriformes > Corvidae > Corvus > Corvus kubaryi. The sequence continues at coordinate 4,020 of NW_024581986.1, forward strand.
TTTGAAGGTTTGAGCTGCTTTGGGAGTGAAGAGGGTTCACTTTGCTCTGTGTGTGCTGGATGCGTGTCCCGGTGCCAAAGCAGAGCTCTCTCCTCTGTTTGGTTCATCAGCAATGGTGTCTGCGCCATTACTGGTCACTAGCATCTGTTGTTTTGGACTCCTCAAGTGGTCTGGCTGTTCATGTGACATTATTATTATTTACATAGGGCCCAGACTTGCTCTCTTTTATTGCCTGCAGCACGATGTTTGTTCAGACTGGGCATTGTGAAGTGTAAACCCAGGTCCCACTGGCACCAGTACTCACCTCTGCCTTTTCTAGAAGCAGTAAGTAACCAGCCGTCTAAATGGCCTAGAAATGCTGGGGTTTGATTGCTCTGAGGAGGGAATTGAATTAGGCAGCTCTGGTTCACGGCTTGCCTGGCTGTGCAGCAGTGATGCTTGTTTACACAAAGCACTTGCCCTTTTGTCTTGGGGTGTGTGGGGGGCGGTTTCCTGGGGCATTCCTGCCTGCTGAAAGCCAGAGAAGACTTGCTTTAACTGGCTGCCTCTGCAGGAGACCACATGCTGAGGCAGTGACACCTCTCCCCATCCTCCACCTCAGTTGTTTCAGCCCCTTTCTTGTCCTCTCCTCCTGCTTCCTGCAGCAGCATCCCTCCAAAATTAGTTGGTCTTACCTGCTTCTGTCCCTTTTGCCTATCTCTCTCCCCTGATGTTCTTGGTGATGTGTCTCTTCTGGAAGATGCTCGGGCCTCCTCAAGGCCTCTCTGCTTTGCACCAGCCCACCCTGTGCTTCCTCTGTGCTCCCTGGTGTTGAGGCTCCCTGCAGCCAGTGCGGTTCTGCATCCAGCGCCAGAGACATCTGTGCTGCTCCTTGAAAACGGTCTGGCTGAGGGGGGTGTGATGGGACTGAAGACTCATGGGGGAGCCCCAGCATGTCTTAACACCCACAGTGAATGGGGAACCTCCCTCTAAAGCCATTAGGAGCAGATTTCTTGCTGTTTAAAATGACAGAGCTGCTTCAACCAGCCTGACTTGGGGATGAAATTTGTTCTCTTTTTGGGAGGGAAGGGGTTGAGCTTTCGTTTTCCTGTCGTTGCTAGATGGAGACCAGCCCACGGAAGCAACAAAATAAGTCTCAGAGGCTGCCAGCCCAAATTCCAAACCTATTTGGCATTGCACAAGTTTACACTCTTATCAAAAGCAAATGAAAGTGCAGAAGGTGTGTCTGGCCTAATCCTATGTTTACCTTGGCCGTCTGTGGTGTGTCAGCACAGGCACTGTGGCATGCATGTGTGCTCTTGGTTCTCTGGCTTCTGCTGGGGTGTGCTGCCCAGCAGCCTTTAATTCTGCTCCTTTCTTCCAGGATCACTCCATGATGCCTGAGGTGCGAGACCTCACCGATGCCTTGCCCGACCTGCCGATGGATCCCATCACAGGCGTTGGTGTGGTCGCATCCCGGAGCCGAGCACCGACTGGATATGATGTAGTAAGTAGAGCTGTTTGAGCTGCTGCTGCAGCTAATGCTTTGTTTCTGCACTAAAGTGGCTTTATTTTGTTGGGAACAGCAAGTTCCAGAGAACTTGCCTTCAAACTGAGCTGTGAGAAGTCATTTGGTAGCCAGCTGCCCATCTTTCAGCCCACAGCACTTAGTGCTTTCCTTCAGCAGGGGGTTGTGGGTGCAAATGTGCCACTTCATCTTTGCCACTCCAGAGGAGCTTAATTTTCTGGAGGAGGGGTTTACAGAAATAGCTGACCACTGTGGCAAGCAAATTTAATAATCCTAGTAACATTCATCCTGAAGGAGTCCTAAGTATTGTACAAATTATATCTCTAAATAAATGGATCCCTCATCAGCTGTTTAATCCCACATACCAGCACTGCACAATGATGATGAGAAGCTCCAGAATGGGAATCAAAGAGTTTTGCAACAAGCTGAAATTGCAAGGATGATTTTGATGGGCAGAATGCAAACCTCTAAGGTTTGGCAGGAGACTGGCAGCAGGAAAAGGCAGCTGGATACAGCAGAGATGAATGTGTGTGTAGATAAAGGGAGGTCACTGTTCAACAGCTGCTTGTTCCTTGGATTAGTCATAGATTAGTGTCCCAAACTGTGAAATACAAAATACTGACCTTGCAGTGCTCTACAGAGAAAGATATGGCCTGTAGTTCATCTGCTCCCCTTTCTGTGTGTCCTGCTCCAACTGTGGTACACCACAACATTGGGTTTCCAGAGCCACGCAGCTTGTGTGGTGGGAGTGGAAGCCAGCTGACTTGAGGCTTTGCTCACACCTCTTCAGCTCTGGATCATTGCATACCTTGTTTACAGTGAAGAAGTAAAATGGATCAGGCTGAAGTAAGGACACAAGGGGGGGGAATTGTGAAAAGGCTTCTTAAAGACCTGGGAGGTTTTTACATTTACTGTGTTTTTCCAAGTGCTCATTACCTGTGTGAGCCAGGCTGTGTAATTAGCTGCTTGCCCTGATAAAGAAGCACGGGACAGTGTGAGACTCGTGATAACAGAATTGCATTTTGCCTAAATGGCTGGGCAGAGAGAGCACTCACCCCAGATAGCCTGTCTGTGGCTTAATGGGGAGTTGCAGTGCTAGCGCAGTTTAAACTAAACGTGATAAAAGAGTCTTCCTGTGGCTTAATCCAATTATGGTGGTGGTGTAATGCTGGTGAATGTGGGTCGCTCTCTCCCAGGCACAGTGAGGAGCTGCCTTTGCTCTGGTTCTGCTGCCTCACTGTCTGTTCACAAGGAGCACTGTCTGCCCTTGGAGCAGCCGTGGGGCAGTGCCTGCTGTCTGCTGTCCTTCCCCGAGCACGGCTGCCACGCGCCAGCCGCATCAGCCCTGCAGTGTGCCTGGGTGCTGCCAGCCGCCCTTGGTGTCCTGTCTCCTGTGCAGCACCCGCTGTCAAGGGGCCGTGCTGGGTGCCACGCTGATGTGACAGGGGACAGTGGCAGGCAGGACTGTCCTGCTCTTGCCTGGGTGTTCGTGAGGGTGGCTTGTCTGTGAGTCAGTGCACTGGAGCAGTGTGTGGTATGCCAGGTTGCCACTTCCCCATGACTTCTCTGGAACCTGGTCTGGCCCAGCTGAAAGCGTGAAGCCGAATGTGTGCAAGTGCACTGCTGAGCACAGCAGAGAAACTGTGTTCTGAGACATGGGCAATGTGCAGACCTGGGTGGCCTTGGGATCTGTGTTTCTGCAGATATGCCGTTTCCTTAATGAGACACTGACAGCTGATTGCTGTAAAGCCTTGAGGAAGGCAGCTGTGACAGCTGCATCCCAGAAGCGTGCTCCTTGAAGCCCTCATAGTCAGAGGTGCACACTGCACCCTGGAGAGGAGAACCACTCCCATCTTTTGGGAAGCATTAACAGCAGTGTTTCTTGGGATGTTGTAGTCCCCTTAGGGTTCCAGTGGCTTTGTGTGTCACTACAGCTTCCTGCAGCATTCAGTTCTACAGGTGGATTCAGAGTTGCATGGGAAAGTATTTCCTCATGTAGTTTCACTGATGGTTTCAAGTTTTGTAGTGAAGTAACCAGCTCTTCCTGAGATACCAATGTTATTTATAGGCTTTACCAGTTCCCCTTCCATTTGTATCCTTCTCCAATGAACATCCTTTCCCCTTTCGTTCTCTTTAAAAGAATCTCCAGGGGCATAGGTGCTTCATCCCAGGTGTAAATCAAATGCCTAGAGATGTCCAGGTCCATTTCCCAGGTTCACATGGAGCCCCAGGGCTCGGCCTGCTGCCCATCTGGAGCTGGCAGGCAGCAGTGCCTAGGGGGTTGTCTTGGCAAATGGGCCAGAGCCCTTTTTTCCTCTGTAGTTCTTTAGTTAGTCCATAATCTCTACTGCCTTTGTGTCTCCTTAGAAAACAAATCCACTACTGGCACTTGTAATGACTGGCCAGGCCTTTCACAGCTGAAGCACCAAAGACTTGATTTTGCCAAAATATACAGAGTGTGTCTGAACTTAGATTCCTGAAAATCCAACCAAACTGGCAATACTGAGTGTCTGGGTGGGGAGGAGAAGTGGGAGGCAGGAGCCTGGGATAGGAGAGAGGTGTGGCTCCCGTGCAGCCATGTTCTTTGCTGCAGGCTGAACACCAGTTCTGTGGTGGGGTTTGCTCTGGGGCAGCGCCCGAGCGAGCTGCTCACCCAGCAGGAACAGCCCTGACTCTGCCAGAGGGGCAGATCACCCTGTGGGGCAGGAGGTTTAAAGGCCCTGCTTGCCAAAGAGCTGACTGTGGTAGCAGTAGCCCCATTCTGACTGCTGTGCAGCAGGTAGATCACCCTGTACTTACAGGGCTGTCACTTCCTTACTGCATGTCACTGTCAAGTCCGCTGTTTGTAGCACATGGGTGAGGAGTGTCTTCCCCTGGCTTCAGGAGGAGGACCATTTCTTGTGCCTGGGGTGCTGTGTGCTCAGTGCCAGGTGCCGTATCCTCTGTCTCGCACGTTCCTCGCCTCTCAGCCAAGGAAGGACTGGGCAAGCTGGGGCTGCAGAGTGCTTGTCCTGCTGGCCAGGTCTGCTGCAGCCTCTCCCACTTGGCTCCTGTCCTGAGGGCATGCAGATTAGGCATGGCTCTGCTTTGAGAGCTGCTGAGACTTCTCCTTTGCTTGCAGGAGCCCAGCAGGTGATGCAAGAAGTTTCCTGTTTATATTGCTCTGTTTTCTTTCCCCATGAGTTTTCTGACAAGTTCATTCATGCTTACATTCTCCAGGCTTGGAAAAAGTCTTCAGCAGGATGATGTGAAGGAAGAGCAGAGCACTCAGGGTGCGTTGCTGGGGATGTTGCCTGCAACTGTTGCAGTTTGGCAACTAGAATTAGATATTTAGAATTATATTATATTAGATTTAATTGGAATTATATTAGATATTAGAATGGCAGGGCTTTTCATAAAAAAGGGTCTGATTGGAGGTTTGGAGGTGTTTTCCTTGTTAGGTTGGACTGTGACAGTGCCAGGCCTCCCTCCAGAGGGGCAGCAGTGCCAGCGTGGGGGCCCTTTGGATGCCTCGGCTGTGATGCAGCTGTGCCCTGTCAGTGAGTGGTAGAGAAGATGATACCAACTGAAGTGATGTACCTCAACCTCAAAAATGCGGTATTTTTGTAAGTGAAGTTCCTTAAGCTTTCAGAGGTTAGATAAAAAGGACATTTGATAGCAAGTTGTAGCACCAGTTTTGCAGTTGGATGTGTTGCTGCTTGTTGATTTTTGGGCATGTTAACATAGCTGGCTAGCACAAAACTTGAACCATGTCGATTAAGAAAGTGATGAAATCTTAGTCTTGTCTTTCTAACTGTTTCTCGCAAGGTCTGCAGTTCAAACTGACCATCCCTATATGCCAGCAGTTTTCCCAAGCAGACTGTTTCCTGAGTATCTTTTCGCCAGGACTGACTTACGAACTGGGGAGGGAGATGCATGTGGATTTTACATATTCCTAAACTAGCAGTTCAGGAAAGATTTGAATGCAAGGAATTGAAATAAGCAAAAAAATTCACCAAAATCCTATTCTAAAATGTGGCTGTTTAAAAATCAGGCATATATCTTTGCAGAGGCCTGAGCACAAAAGCTGTGTGTGTTGTACCATGGTTTGAGCTGAGCTGGGGCTTGTGAACAGCAGTTGCCAAAATTCGGGGAGCAGTCGGTGCACTTTGCTGCTTTGATCAGACCATAAACACTTGTCTCCCTGCTGCACTCGGGATAATCGGAGGCCTTGTCAGCACACAGCTTTTGCTTCCTGCGCCCTGCACAGTCTCAGCTCAACTAAACACGGGTGCAAATAGTGACAAGTGTCAGCTCTTTGTTATCAGGCTGCTCTGGGGCCAAGGGCTCGCTCGGTGTGATTAGGCTCACTAGAGCTGCAGTGGAGCAGTTTGTCCCATCTGAGAGGCATTAGGCAGAAGTTCAGCTGTGCTGCTGTGGAGCTTCAGGCTGCGCTGGAGTCTCCTGTTGGAGACGTCAGTTGGGTGTTAGTCTGATGGGGTAATCTTGTTTCTGCTGCCCTTCTCCTTGTGTTTGCCTTCTTGCCTCCTCTCTTGCTCAACAACAAATGTTTTGGGGCCAGGGCTCTTACCAGCTTGCTCAGTGCGTGGTGAGTGCTCAGCTGCTGAGAGAAGAGCCCTTCCCCAGTACATGGTGCTGCCTCCTGCCCACTCCTTGAATCAGCTTGAAGTGAGATTTTCTCCTGCACATCATGCTTAACATGCATGTGTTCTGGGGGGGGGTCCAGGGTCTGTTTCCTTACCCACCACCATTGTGTGCCATCAATTCGGCTGGATGTGGGGTTGCATTGGAAAGGGACATTTTCAGGGTGTGTCCTTGCATGCAGCTCTGCTGCTAAAATCCACCGGTCACCAGGGATTTCCACACCTGCTGGAAGCAGCTTTTTGACCTGGGGGCCAGAATTCCTTGATGGCTTTCCATGAAAATAGTCCCAAGATGGGTCAGTTTCTGTGCTCTGTCTTCAAGGACCCTCCCAGCATGCCCGGGGTGCCCTTGTGTGTAGGGTGGTAATGAATGCCTCGATGTGCTGACTTTTCCAAACTATTGTTTGGAGACTGTAACCGAAGTTGCAGTTTCCTCATTAGAGTAGCCTTTGTCAGAGCATCTTTAGTCAAGGGTCTCCTGAGAGACAGCATTTTTAGAACTTCTTTTTATACCTCCTCTTGAAAGTTCTTTGCACTGCACCTTGTGAAGAAACTAATGAGATGCTGTGAAGGTTTGGGCTGCTGTTAATTAGGAGAGGTCTGAGGAAGAAGTACTGCACATGTATTAACTTTATCTTGGCTCACATGTCTCCTCTCTCCCTCTGTCTCTTCTTTGCAGGTTGCACAAACAGCAGATGGCTTGGATGCTGACCTGTGGAAAGATGGCTTATTTAAATCCAAGGTCACACGGTACCTGTGCTTCACCAGATCATTTTCAAAAGAAAATGTAAGTCCGTTTGCTGAGTGTCTGCATGATTTGCATCTGTGCCTGGTATGCTCTTACCCATAAGATGATTCATTTTATGGAGCCAATTATAATTCAAGCAGGCGTTTCGCTGAGTTCGGGTGAGTAAGGAGGCAAACTGCAATGGCAGGATATTTGCCTGTCTGTGTTTCTCGTGGAAAGAAATTGCTGACAAAATCTTCTGCAATAAAAGCAGAAAAGGGAACGTTTGCATTTCAGCAGCCTCTCACACTTGTTTCCTGCTGCAGCAATGGGTGCTGCACACTCATGGTCCTGATTGATTTCTAACCCAAATTCCTCAAGAAACAAACAATGCAGGTAGTGTTCGTGAAGGAAATACTGGTTTCTGAATCCAGGGGCATCACTGATATTTTATTGCAGGATTAGCTTGGTGTCTTTGTTGGCTTTGGTGCTGATTCTTGAAAATGTGCCCACATTGTGCATATGCTACCACATTCTTGTAATTTGGTCTGACTATTAAGTATAAGTTACTTCCTGATTAGCGGCAGTTTTCTGCCCACACTTTCTGTCGAGGAGAGGAGACTGTGCAGCAAGAGCTTCATGCATTCTGCTGTGGTTTTGGTGGAGGCTACTGTGAAAACTTTCTTTTTTCTGGAGGAACTGTTGACTTCTGCAATGAATGCACTCCATCTAGTGGGTAATCCTGCTTTTGGTCGCGCTTTGGATATTCACGGCGACTCAGTTGGCAGGGTCTGGAAGTACCATTTTGTACTTGTGCTTTCACCATGATGGGAACAGAAAAGTGATGGCAGCTTCAGGGGCTGCTCACGGGTCCTGGCAGGAGAGCTGGGGATTGCCAGTTCCCAGCATTTGACCTTTATTCTATCCGCTTCCCTGCCTGCCTCTATATTAAAGTAAAGCTCCAGAGCCATGGGAAATATCACTTCCTGGGGTGGATGGACAGTAATTGTGCTTTTCATCCCAGAGTATGTGCAGTTGCAGGAATAGTAGCCCTGGAATAGGCAGGGAGGCTATTAAATAGGTTTGTGTGATTTGAACATTAGGTTTATCTGTGGCTACCTGAAATGTGAAGTTGTCAGAAATAATTACAGGACAGTAGCAGCTGCTGACAGTGTAAATACCCTCAGCTGGTGCCTGTTGGACTTTTGCCAGGAACCCTGGGCTCAGCATGGTTTGGGACTACCTTCTTCATATTGATGAGGCATGAATTAAAGCAAAAGCTTCCCCTTCCCTCAGTCCTCTTGGCCACGTGGAATATATGATGTGCTTCCCTGTTGGGAGCATCTGAGGGCTGAGAGGCCTCAGTTCCCTCATCTGGGAGGAAGGGAGTGAGAGGCTCCTCTCTCCCCCGGATGCTGATGTGTTGCTGCACTTTGGTTGGGAGTTTTACCATTCAGGGGTTTCTTTTGTGTTTAGCAAAACACTGGGAACTCTCTTGTCCTGAAGAGCATGTTGTAGTTAGGAGAGTTAATGCAGTTCGGATATCTGGGTTAGAGCAGAGTCAGTCTGCAGTGCCTGTTTAGCAGAATCATCATTCTCAACAGTTTACAGTATCTGACCATTATAAGGACGTTGCTGTGTCTGAGTGTGGGGAGGCCCTGGATGGTGGGTCTCACAAATGGGGGGGCTTTGTCCCCTGCTCCCCTGTGCACGTGGCAGAGCTGACTCCCCGGGTTCCAGCAGCTAACAAACTCATTGGAGGCACCTCTCCTACCTGTCTGCTGCTGATGGAGGAGTGATCAGTGGTTCAGCAGAAAGTTGCCACTGATGTAACACACAGACAGCTTAAATAAATAAAACATGAAAGATGAATCAGCAGCAACTACTTTGTCTGCTGTTTGCTGTGCCAGGACCATGTTAACTGACACATTCAGGCTTGGCAGCATCCAGCACTGCTTGCTACAAGATGCCCTGGACATGGGGGGTCAGAGGCGTGTGGGGGCTGCCCAGCTTCAACCTCTTCATGTGAGCAGAGAATGTGTGCCACATTTGTGTCTGGTGGGACAGGGCTGCAGGTGTGCTGACCCTGCTGGTGAGGAGCTGACCGTAAAATGCAGAACCTCCCAAAAATAAACTCAGACCTGACCTCCCCTTGTTTCAGAGCCTGCAAATGTAAATGTTTTGTAAGTAGTTCAGTGAAATAATCAGAGAGTACAGTTTTGTCTGAAAAACTCTTGCCAGATAAAAACGAAAGTAGGTGCTTAGCAACCAGTAACAGTAAAACTCACTGACATGGTTTGATGGCTTGGGATGAAATTTTAGTTGTTCTGTACTGTGTTTCTGTTTATAAAGGCTGTGCAGTACCTAAAATGTGAAAATCTTTCATATGTGAACCCAGATTATTGGCAGCAGTGCTGGTTTCATCAAAAACTGCAAAGAAAATCTGGTCTCTAAACCATTGTGGAGACTGTCACTCTGAATTGAGCTCTGAGCTCTTCAAGCCTTGATTAATATGACAGGGCATGAGTTCAGAATTCCTATGGACTCCAAATGAAGTTTGTAATTCCAAATGGCCTGTGCTTCTGGAGTGCACTGCATTTGGAGCTAGAACCCTGTCTATTCAGTACTAATTAGCTAATGCATGTAATAACTTTGGCTATGTGTGCATAAGCCATCATCCTGTAATGCTTTCTGCTGTTGCTGTCATGGAAATGTCATGTTGCTGTGTAGATGTAGAGTGTGTAAGAACTGAGGGGACCTGCTCAGTGGATGAGTTGGTGAAGGTAGTACTTCTAACTGCTGTGCTTTCAGAGGGAAGAATGTGGTTGTGCTTCCAAGGATCTGGAAGTATGGCAGTGGATGAGGTGTTAGAATTTTGAGTGTTGAAAGTTGTCCAGTGTCTCCTAGTCAGTCGTTGTTTGGTTCCTGCAGAGAGGACTCTTGCAAGGGTTGGCTTGGTACATTCTTCCCATTTCTGAAGTTGTGGTCAGATAAAATGACCCAGCAGGGGGAAGATCTGGGGTGTAATTTGGTGACATTGTCCTAATCAACTGTTTCTTTTCTCTCTCCAAAGAGTCATTTAGGCAATGTCTTGGTTGATATGAAGCTTATTGATATCAAGGACACTTTACCTGTAGGCTTCATCCCCATCCAGGAGACCATTGATACACGTAAGTTGACATCTATTCCTCAGTCCCACTCCGCCAGTGCCTGTGTGGTCAGGCAGAAAAGGGCTGTGTCCCAGGCAGAGGGTCACTCTTGGCACTGTTGCTCTCTGGGGTGGCATGTACACATGTAGGGGCTGCAATAAAACAGCCTTTGGTTTTCTTGTCCTCCTCAGGCTGTTTAATGGGGCTGCCTGTCTGTCTCCACTCACCTGCTAGAGTCCCATGGCTCCGGGGCAGGAAGAGAGAGTTTATTTTTTCATTTTGAAGGGTGGACTGGGCCTAGCAGGAGCAGAGCTGCTGTGCCAGGGGATGTTCACAAATGCACTGAAAGGAAGGGGTTGTGCTCGTGGCACCGGGTCTGTGCCCCCCCCACCGTACATCTCCCGTAGGGCTGGGGGGTCAGGTATGCTTGTGCTTGCTGAGACAAGGCCCAAGTGTGGTGTCCAGGGGGAATACCATCCTCGTTTCTGCAAGGTAGAATTGCTTCACTGCAGCATTTAAGCGAGCAGTTCACAAACAGTGTGTTCAGCTCCCCTGGGACTCGTGCCAGCAGCAGCTGGAGCCACGTCTGGTGGCAGCCCTGTGCTGTGCAGCAGGCACAGAGGGCGTTGGGCTGCCAGGGGACAAACCCCATGGGAGTGGAGCGTGAGAGGATGGCAGGACTGGTGCTGGTGCTCGGTGTGCAGCTGCTGATCACAGAAGGCTGGTCCCAGTGCATGTCAGTGATGAAATCCAGCCTAGGAACGAGCAGAAAAGGGTTACATGAACCTGCTTTGCAGGGAGTCATTCATCTGGGGCTGCAGCACGTGAGGATGGGTTTTCAGTCACTGTGATCTGGTTCTGATTGGAACCTGTGGCCTGGAAGTGAAAGGCTCTGAAGACCATTCCCTCAGGTCACCCTCTGCTTCTAGAAAATTCTTGGGCATGTGTGGTATGAGGTAGAATAGTTGGCTTATCCTGCTCACCCTTGGTAGTGCTGGACCTTACTGTGTGCTGCTTCAATTCCTGTGACAGTCCTGGTGGAAAGGTGGAAGGGGGCTTTGTCATTAATTTGAAATGCATTGGGTTGTAACTGTGACAGCCTTAAAGCAGAGGCACTGCCTGCACTAAGGAAGTGGTGTGAAAGAGAACATAGACAAAAGCAAATAGTCAGCTTTGTACTTGCAGATAAAGTCAAATAGGAGGCACTGATTGTGTTCAGAGTTAGATTTGTGGTTACAGGTGTCTCTGTGCTCCTCTCTAAGTGGCAGCTGACTCGCAGTTAGTACATGTAATACAGTACTCCTTAGTACTTCCTGAGAAGATTTTCAGGAAGCCTTTAGGATTTAAATCCTAGACTCCTAAAATCAGTTTTAGGTGCTTCAAACAGAAGCCCTACTTTTTCAAAGCAGGAGAAGACTAGACTTCAGGGATGCAGGTATTTACCATCTCTAAAAACAGCACTGTAACTGCAAGCTGCATGCACAGCTGCTCTATTGGCACACCTCACACTGTCTGTAGGTTATTGGTGCTAGTGCAGCAGCACATTCCAGAGGCTGGGATGCATTGCTGTTTCCCAAGGTGCGGATTACGAAACAGGAGGAGCCTGTGGAGGCAGGGCTGCTTACCATCTGTTGAAGTGACAGCATCTTTTAAGTTGGAAGGTATTTATTCATATTAAGATGAAGGGTTTTTATTTTGCAGGCACTTGTTTGTAGTTGCTCGTTGTTTCTAGATTTTCATTCAGCATCTGCTCTTTAGATTTTCAGCATATCAGTAGACTTCTGTCCTGCTTTCCAAGTGCCTGCATCCAAACAGGAACCTCACCTGGCTCACCCTGAGCCTCCTTAGGATGAGATGGAGCATTGTTCTCCAAATCCGTGTCTGTGTGCCAGTGCCAGCTGTGGTCACAGACAGCACCAGAGCTGGCTGTGGATTGTGTCTGCATGCTGGTAAACAGCCTGAAGGTCTGTGAATTCTTTATGTGGATAAGCCTTAACTCTGATGGGCTTGAGTTTTTTGTGATGGATAACATGGAAATAAGTGGAATTGCTCTGTGACACATAGCAGAAAGGGCTGTGCAGTGCGTTCATCCACCCAGAGCACAGGTCGGAGCAGCACAGCTGCCTTGTGGGAGGTCCTGGCAGTTACTGCCTTGTGAATCTGGTTTGTCCTTACAAAGAACCAGGGCAAACATGCTGGGAGTATAATTTCTGTGCCTGCTGACTTGATCAGGAGATGTCACTAACACTTGGGATGTGTGAGATTTGGACAGACAGCTCTTACACTCAACCTCTCTGCATGGCAGGCTCTGCCTGCTCCTCCTCACAGTGGGTTGGAAGTAGCTGGTTGGAAGCACGTAGCAGAATGAACTGACTGGTTGTATCAGAAGATTCCAGGTACATTCCTAGAGGCAGTGCTTGTGGGAGGAATGTTTAGATATGGCTGTCCAGGCCAGCAAGGCAAACATTACCTGGGAAAGAGCAAGGGAGTGCGAGAGGCATGCGGAACTGGCAGAGTCCCCTGCTGTTCTGTGCTGTGGGGCAGCACCGGGGCACACGTGGGAGCTGATCTCTGCAGCAGGCAGGAGGAGATCTGGTTATTGCAGTGCCAATAACACATCTCCTGACAGAACAATCCTCACTGAATGGCACTGCACTGACTGGTTTGTTGATATATGTCTGTTCTTTGGCACCAGTTCTGCCATAATTATCTGCCTAATATCTGGAGAGTCTATAAATAACATTTATACTCTAATCTTGCATAAAACCCACCCTGTATTCTGGGTTGTTTTTGCAGAAGAAATAGCTTTCAGAAAGAAGAGGCTGTGCATTAAATTCATCCCTCGAGATTCTACAGAGGCAGCGATCTGCGATATCCGAATCCTGGGGAGATCTAAGCAAGCCCCTCCTCAGTACACGTTCATAGGGTAAGTACCCCGCGCTCCGAAGCTGTTGGCACGAATGCAATTAGAGCAAAGCAAGGCACCCAATGCTCCTGTAATTACCAAGTAGTAGCTTGTAAGAGCTGAAGCTTATCATTAGAAAAGTCCAAGTAAGTACAAGTGTTACTGAGTTTCATGTGCGAATTAACTCACCCCCCCTTTTTTTAATTACTCTTGTTCTCACTGACCAAGGTGTTTGTGAAACACATCAGTGCCTGCTGCTCGTGCATGTGTGCAGCATTTGTTTGTAGCACTGATGCTTTGTGTTGGTTCCCCAGGGAGCTGAACAGCATGGGTATTTGGTATCGGATGGGCAGAGTGCCCCGCAATCACGACTCCGCACAGCCCGCGGCTCCTCCCGCCCCAGCACCAGCTTCGACACCCGCTCCCAACCTGCCAAGGTAGGTTTTCTGCATTCCAGCTCTTTCTGCTTGATGCTGCATGTCTTGTGGTTACTAACCTTGCCTGGGAAACCAAGACCAGGGTGCTGCATCGGTGTGGAATGATTGTGTCACAATCTGATGAGGGAATGTGCTGTTTGTTGAAGTATTTGCCTGCTGGAAGTTCCTTTGCCTGTTGTTTTGTAAAGAAGAATGGGTGAATCCGCCAGAAAAAAATAAAAAGCCTTCAGAGAAAGGGAAACAGCAAAGTGTACCTTTCCGTTGCTTCAAACTATGCAGGATGTTGTGGTTTCCAACACATACATGTGGGTCAGCTCAGGAGGGTGAGCCAGAGCTGATTGTTCTCCTTGACCAGAGGAAGGGAGAAGTGTCTCTACAAATTTTATAAGGGAAACAGGTTTTGCTCATCTCTGGGATCAGTCCATTCATGGTTTGAAGTACTGGTTCTTGGCTTTTTATTTTTTTGAACCCAATTGCTGAGCTCCCGTTATGAAGCTGACATGAGTGTGCACAGCAGCATGCTCATCTTGCAGTGACTGATGGGAGCAGCACTGCTGAGCAGTGGTGTCTGTCCAGGCTGTTCTCCCTGTATGACAGACAATATTTGTGTGTGTGTATAAACAGATGTGCTGGTGCATACAGTTTCATGTATCAGTAGTCCTGTACTGAGAGCTTACTTGCTGGATACTCTGGACAAAAAGTGTTGTTAAGCAACAGACCAGCCCAGACAGTGATTAAACTGAGCACTTTGCACCCCTGACGTCACTCTGAAAGCACAGCACCCAGTGTGAATTGTGCTCCTGCTGCAGAGGCTCATAGACTGGACTGGGCCATTGCCAGGGGACAGCACGTTCTCCTCGGGTCACTTTGGGCTTTTGCTTATTTAAGGGTACGTGTATTTTTGCACTAGGCATATTCTACACTGCAGATACCTTTACACTATTACAGTAACTAGTGAGAACTAGAATTTCGAAGGAGACAGCAGAGAGGAATTCCAGGGTCCAGTTTGTATACAAAGGTCATTGTATCACATGGGTGGAAATTGCTCACGTCCTTTAGATTCTTGATTTACAGGTCATTTCAGAGTTACGCTTTTAAACCGCTGCAATGTGTTCACCAGAAAGCTATCAGGTACTTCCTTAAGGCAGGTGTGTACATTTGAGCCTTCACCCATGACCCAGACTGAAATCCACTGTCCTGTGGTGGCTCTTTGAGCTCTGCAAAGCATTTGGGTGTTTCTTTCACTGAGACTTTTGCTTGGTCACTTGCCATGCCCTGGCACAGTGCTTGCTGTCCTGTGCTGTCAGGTGTGCTGCAGGCAGAGATGCTGTCATGCTTCTCAGAGATGGAGGCAAAAGAGATGAAAAGCCAGCAGTTTTCTGGAGATTCCAGGCTGTCCCACTAGGACATGAGATGTTATTTTGAAGCTCTGCTGGACATAAGCTAGATGCCAGCCCAGGCCATGTGAGATCAGAGAGAAAGATGTCTTAATTTTAGAGCACAGATCTTCATTTTCTTTCTGCAAGAAATTCTGTCTGGGCAGATTTCCACAGTAATAAAAAAAAATTATCATAGAAAGAGAATGTCAATGGCAGTGCTTAATCACTGAATGTGAAAGGGTCACTTTATGGCTGACCAGGGAAGGCTGCAGAGCAGTGTCAAAGCTGCTGGGAACAGGGCCAAAATTAGAGCTCAAAGCATCAGTGACAGTCTGAAAAGAAGTGTTTACAAGGCTTATATATTTTATAACCTCTTGTTGTGCAGTTTATGGTTTACAATGGCTGCAAGGAAATTGGATCAGTTTTGTTTTACTTGCCAAATAAAGCAAATGTCAAAATAGTCAATATAAAATGTATTCTAATTTGGCTGAGTTAAACCAGCCAGTATGCAGTGGAATAATTGAATGTTACATTAATGCCTTGTAGTAAAACCCACCTGTCGGTAGCCAGCTCCACTCTCACACCCCATGTGTGATTTACAGGTAACTTTTACACTACCAGTCTGATCATTCAAAGCATCTTTCATGTCTTTTTTTTACTCTGGTTATTTATTATCCAATATATTTTTTAAGAAATAGAAATGTATATAAAGGTGCATCCTGAAAATATTTAATTATTACAGGGAACACAGACAATTTGAAGGCCTCTTCTAACACTATCAGCAGTGTGGTGAGTTACTCAACACAGTGTTTGTGGAAGATTGTGGTCACAAGTAATCTGTTATTTTCATGTCACCATAGAGAGAGGAGATTACACCGGCAGCCAGTTTGCTGTTTTATTCCATGTGGATATATCCTGACAGGAATAGCAGTGAGTTGTTCTGACGCTGCCTCAGTAGTGAGGGAGAATCGGTGAGCAGTGCTGCATGGAGCACTGCAGAGAGTCTGCTGTTGGGCTGGTCAGATATCTCAGCTGCTCTCTTCAGTTGCTGTCTGCATTACAGAATAATTCTGAATCAAGAGGGGGCTTTGGAACAATTGCTAACACTGGATATAAATCAAACCCTTCTGTACAACTAAGCCTTCTAAAGTAGAAGGACTGTTTACTGTGGGATATATTTACTTCTGCACTAGCCCCTCTGCTCTGTGGTGTAAGGTGCTGATGGCAGTGGATGGTGGCCCATCAGAGTTGTCATGTATCAGAGGTGTGACCTCCACAGGTTGGTGCACATCAGCAGTGCTGTTTCTGCTGCTCGTGTCACAGGGTTATGGCTCACAGTCTGGGCTGCACAAGGAGAGGCTTTGTTTGGTAGTTGTGCTGGACTGCATATGGTATTTTTCAGCTATTTCTTCTCCTTTGTGTTTTCTACTGCAGGCATCTGGCTTAATGGCCTCTAGCAGCAGCCCTGGCACGTCCTGGTGAGGGTGGCATGCTGTGCCATGGAGCATGGCTGTGCCATTGTGCAGGTCATCAGGCTCCTTTACTGTCTTTTCTCTCTAACTCCTGCGACAGCTTCTTGGCACTAATGGCCATCTGAAGAAATGCTTTTTCAGGTTCCCATCCTGCTGCCTTCTGAAGGATGGCTTTTGTAGGCTCGAGTTCCATGAGGAGGGAGCTTGATGTCACTTCCCTCAGTACCTCTGCTCTGTGCACGAGGCTTGTGCTGCATGGCAGCCATCATTTTGGGGAGCAGGGAGGTACTTCTCCCCCAAGAGGCGGTGGTTACAGGTAACTCACCTGACCTTTGGCACACTCTTGCCTCACCCAGCCTGTGCATCCATGATTGCCAGTTCATGGGCTGGGGACTTGCAGAACAGCCCGTCACGAGTGCTTGAGCAGTGTCTCAGGGCTCAGCTCTGCCATGCCTCAGACTCTGTTGGAGGAGGCTGGAGCAGGATTTGTGGGTGACGTTCTCCTGTTCGAGTCTGGTTCCAGCGTTTTGGGAGCAAGTCCTTGACTGCTGTGAGTCCGCGCAGAGTCAGCCGCGAGCCATTCTGCCTTGCAGCTGCCTGTGTGGTGGCTCCATCCCTCCTGTGGTGCTCTGTGAGCCTGGGTGGCTTCTGTGGCTTGGGAGCACGTTCTGCATCCCTTCCCAAGGTGCAGCAGGAGCCCGTGCCACTGTCACTCAAACAGCCCGATCAGAGTTTGTCAGCTGCAAGCAAGATGTCAGTCAGTGCTGTTGAAGTGTGTTTTACAGTGACAGACATAATTGCACTTAACTTTTGCGTGGATGTTATCAATCTGTGATGGATACTTTGGGGAAAGGAGCACTCTGATTGCAGATGATGTGTCACAGGCATTTAATCTTCCTCTTGGAGAGACCAGGATTCAGTCACAACTTCCACTCGTTGATGTGAGGTTTTGGAAACGTAGATTCGCACTGACCCTGGGAATCGTTCAGTCATTTGGTTTGTGAGACTGTCATCTGAAAGGTTAATGATTTACCTGGAGAGGGAAGATCTGGCTGCAATCCACTTGCATTCCTGTTGTGTGTTAGCACAGCAGTGGGTGTGCAGGTTCAGAAGGGCACAGCCCCTCTGGCTGCGTCCCGGGATGTCTGTGCAGCAGGTGCTCCACACCGCCCTGGCTGGAGCCGTCCGGTTCCACAGCAGCTCCTGTGTGGCCACAAGGCCCCATGCTGGCCGGTCCCAGGGGAGGTGCTGGTCCCTCTGGACTGCCCCAGCTGGGGCACGATGGCCGGGACAGAGCAGCGTGTGCTCCCGTCCCTGGTCCTGCCGCACGCTGGGGCCCGGGCCCTGCAGAGCGGCTGTGCCACGCCCGGTCTGGGGCCAGCCCGTGGCTCCGGCATGACCCATGTGGCTGAAAACCTCAGCCCTGGCAGCTGTGGGTCCCTCCCTCCCTGCTCAGAGCAGGTCAGTGTGTGCTACCAAGTGCTCAGGGTCCAAGCGCTGCGCTGGCAGAGCACTACACCAGGGAAGTGCAGCTCTGGCTTTGATTCACAGAGAGCAACTGCTCTGCTTAAATGTCTGGAGTAAGAGCAAGATGTGTGAATTTTCCTTCTGAGCTCCCTTTTTCTCTGAACTCCTTCTGAGTTACCTTTTCACTAGTTAAGCTGGCCCCTCCTTAGGAAAAGGAAACAATTTGTTCCTGTTCTCTGCTCCCAGTGGAGCTTCATGTTGAGGAATGTAAGAATTTCTTTACTGGGCAGAGAAGTCTGATTTTTCAAATTGATTTATTAACGGTGTTTGAAATTGGTGGTGTAAGCTTGGGAAGGGATCACTCTGTGGCTTTCTGCTGCAGGCTGATGATGTGCAATCGAGGCAGGTCATAAAGCAACACCAACAAGCTGATGTGGAGACCCAAGCTGGGGCTGGGATGCACCAGCCTGACTCTGTGCAGTGTGGTAATGGAAGGGAAGCCTTCTGCCTTTCCTATTTTTTAAGTAGCTACCCTATTATTTAGAAATAGCTATAATAATTTTTTTCTTTAAGTTCTTTAAAATATATTTTTATGAAGCATCTGTAAGGGAAAAGGTTCCAGGGCTTCAGTGCTGTTCTGCTCTGGTGTAGAGAGAAGCCAAGCCCTGCCATTGCCCAGGGACAGCCACTGCTGGTGGTGTGAGGGCCAGGATGCTTCCACAGAGCAGTGGGGATCTGCCTTAAATCCCTCATCGGAACCCAAATGCTGCCAGATACGGAGTACGTAGGGATGGATGTTTCTGGTGTGACTGGAAACTGCTCTGAGAAATGTTGCCAGTGGTATCCTTTCTGCAAAGTGCTGCTTTCTTGATGGAGTTGCATTTTTTAATCTGTTTCATCAGGAGAGCTCTAAAGTAAAACCACCTTCTGATTTGCAACTAAGTGTAGAATCTTTTGCACTGGAAAATACCTAAAAGATCAATTAAAAAAAAGTAGTTATTAATTATTATATTTTGAAAATATTATGTGGCTTGAATGCTCAAATCACTTGAATCATGAAACACAGCACAGCATTCGTAGTTTTTAGATTAAATACTTACCAGAAGCCAAGGGTGTCATAAGGGCTGAGGTCACATCTCAGCAGCAATGGATTAAAAACACTGTGAGACTGAAACAGTAAGTTGAAGCCTCTGGAGGAAGTGTTTCCATGGATCCTCTCTGGTGGGGATGGTAAGAAACAAAATGTAAGGATGAAATGCCCATGATATGTATAGACTGTGCAGATCTGAACATGATGATTTGGGTGGATGAGGGGGACTGGCACATGTTTCTCCAGAGTCTGGTTCCCATAAAGGATTTGTTATGAAACGGCACTGACCATGTGGCTTGCGTCCAGCTCAGCTGGATGAAGACGTGCAAAAATTGGTCACAGTCCAGTGTGTTTTAGTGGTAGAAAATGATGATTAGGAAAAAATGTTTAAACAATACAGTTGGTTTCCAGGCACAAGAGTCTGTTGCAGCAGCTAAGAAGGAAAGCCGTGAACTGTAATTAGAAGGAGCCTGATGGATTTGGCTGACTTTGAGGATGCACTGAAAAATTTGTGGAGTGCTCTGAGTGAAGAGGCTTCAATCTTCTTAGAGTCATTTTTCTTTGTAAAGAGCACTGTTCCTGCTATAGCAGTATTTCTGGAGGCATGTTTTCTTTGGGGCATAGCATAGGGTTGTTAAGTCCAAACCGGAGGTATCCATTTGGAGAAGCTGTGCTCTGGGTTGTTAAATAAGCCCTGCAGGGAAACTGAGCTTTTTTCCCTAAAACTTGTGTGTTGTCTGCTATTTAATATGATCTCTGCCACTGCTGATTTGTAATCTGTGCTTTCACCCTGAAGTGCATGTGGTTGTGTTCAGATATTTCCTTTAAATCAATCACTTTCACCATTTTCCAAAACACTTCTTGAGTTTATTGCTTTTAGTAAAGTGTTTGGACTGTCATTATTTATTACTGGCAAAGTGCTGACAATGTGCTCTTCCCAAATGAGTCTTTATGTGGAATATTTGTTTAACGGGTTTTGCAGGGGAGGCGCCGATGTTCCCGGGGGCTGGACTGTGCCTGCAGCACTCCAGGGCGGTGGGGTCTGCCTGGGCAGCAGCCCCCCACCATCCCCAGCAAGAGGATCATCTCTGAGAGGGGCTTTGAGTCTGGCCTGTGGGCCTGGGCTTCGTTGTGCTGATTAATTTGACAGAATTTAAAATCCTAACCAAGGAAGCTTACACCATGTGTAATTTATCTTTTTGGAGTATTTCTGCTGTTTGGCAATTTTTCCCTACTGCTTCATTATCTGAAAACTCCTGACTCTGGAGAGCAGCTTGTGAAGGATGTGAAAGCCGCATGCTTGCCGCCGCAGCCTCCCGAGACACGGCGCTGCTCAGCTGAGACAGCCACTTCATAAGCACTTCGTGCTTGCAGGGCGAGGTCTCCGTTCTTAGATGCAGCCTCTGCCTATGAGGATTTAATGGGCTGCAGCTCAGACTTCCAAGTGGCATAAATTAAACTTGTTGGGTTTTTTTCTGTTGTTTGGCAGCTGCTCTGTCCTAGTTACTCAAGTTCTCTGATCTGAATTAATCCCCATGTAGAGGAAGCTGCAGGAGCTTCATCCTGCATTAGGCCTTACATTTTGGGTAGCTGGTCTGCAGCAGATCGTGTGAGCATCGCCGCGGGTTGTGCGTTCGGCCAGTGACTGCTCTCGTCCGAGAGAGGCGCGCAGCATCACGTCCCCGTGGTGGGGCAGGGGGCTGGAGAGGGGGCTGGCAGAGGCACCCGCTGGGCTGTGTGTGCACTGCCTTCCTCCTTTCCTACAGCTGGGAAAGTTAAATGGGGAGATCTGAATGTGGAAAGAATCGCTCACTCTCTTTTTCATTCTCTCCTGCATTTGGGCTTTTATAAAATCTGAATCTGGCACCCCCAGTTCTCATTGACTCTTAGGAAACAGGATATTTTAGTAGCTTGGAATGAGATGAAATGCTTGCAAAGTCCATATGTTGCTTGTTTTAGGGAAAGGGTCAGGAAGGTTTTAGAAAGTATTTAAATATTTGGTTTACACGATTAGAATACATTGTCTGGAATGAAGTCCATTACCCGAGGTGATTCTTGCCTTGCAGTTTAGGTTTTCATTGCAGTTCTTTGGAGTATGAGGTAGGTGTTCTGGCATCTCAGTGCCCCAACAGAGTCAAAGTTAAGGGCTGTGAATAAATACTGTAGCTGGGATCTAGCCACTGCTGGAACCACAGATGCCTGCTGTGGCAGTGGCTGCGAGCTGCAGCCTGGGAGATGCCTCCTGGTAGAGGGGGTGGTTGCCAAGTCCTCTGATGTCAGTTCATAGAACCCCAGCAGCTTCTTTCTTAGAAATGTGCCTTTTCCTGTCTCCGTGAGCAAAGATTTCATGTTGGATTACATTTCTTGAGAGCTGCAGCCTGATATTAACTCACTTTAGGTGTGCTTTCAGCTTTCTACAGCTTGAAATTTAGTTGTTCTGTTCTCAATTTTTCATGAGATGCGATCTTTCTTTGCATGATCACTGATTATGGAAAGTAAGGGGGGTTTTTTTGGTGGTTTTTTTTTTTTGAAAGGTATTTCCATGAGACTGCAGGTTTTGCAGCAGTGTTCTGAAGGTCATTGTGAAAAAAATCAACCTTTTCTGCCTGACCGTTCAGATGCTGCTCTGGGTGTCACACTTGTACCACCCCAGACTACCACTGTTGAGTCCAAAGCCCATCTTACCATTGGACTTTTGCTGTGCATTGTTGGTATTTTTATATGAATTATGGAGCATCCTTTGATATCTGGCACTTCCCCTTGTGATCCTCTGTTCCTTTTTATGAGTACTTGCCCCCTCACTTCAAAAGCAGTTCATCACCTTCCTGCAGACAGTTCTTAATAACAGGTTTGGAACTGTTGGGCATTCCTGGGCCTGTTTTATGTGAGTTTCTCTCCAAAAATGTTCAAAAAGTGGCCATAATGTGCACAGACCTCAAATCCCCTTCGTCTGCACGTGAAGGATCTCCTCATCACATGCTGACTTGTTCTGTGGATTTGCTGAATAAAAGAGCAACTGAAGTGAAGAGGGTGATTAAACTTGCTCTAAATTGTCTTGAAATTATCATACGCTGGAGAAAAATATGTTTGGTATTTGAGCAGTGTGGGTTTGACTCCAGTTGTGGAGGGAAAGCTGGAGCCCTGGGCCTGGCCGTGCCAGGACCGCCCGTCCTCCCGCTGCACCAAAGTGCCTCATTGCTTGTCTTTGGGAGGAGGAAAGCTGCTTCTGGTGACAGTTCAAAAGGGAGATAATTGGCACAGGGATAGTCTTTGTGAGTTGCCATTCCTCAACATCAGAGACTCACTAAAGTACTAATAATTACTGTTAATATCTTTCAGTGGAAACTTTCTGAGTAAACGAGTGCTGGTTGAGGCAGCATTTAACGGCCGCTGCTGGCATGATCGGAATGCAAATAAGTGTTATTAGCCTAATGATTTTGCTGTCACCACGGTGTGCAGCAGTAGTGTTGTGAATATGTCATGCAGTACCCGTGAATTTGGAAAGTGTGTCAAAACACAACTTCAATTAGTTTGCTCTAATTATGACTCTAGAGAGTTCATAAGTATATCACTCCTCATTAAAAGAGATTTTCTTATATGGATTAATACAGCACATAAAGGGGTGTTTGAGCGATTGGAGGCAGGGCTGTGCAGAGGGAGGATGCCTGTGGGGTGCTGGAGGTACAGCAGGTCTGGAGCAGTGCTGGGGTCCAGCCCCATTCTGTGAGCTCCTGGTGCAGGGCCAGGGCTGGGAAACCTCCCAGGCAGGAGCAAGTGGCTGTGCCAGGTCAGCTGTGGGCAGCAGGAGCCTCGTAGATGGTTCTGGACAGGCTCTTCAATTAAAAACAACCAAACCAACAACAAACCCCAAACCACAAAAGCTTTAGAAGGAACCACGCTTGATGCTAAAATAGAGATGTGTCCCAAAAGCTTTACTCTGGTAAAGGTCAAGGAGCACAAGCAGACAGAAGCGCAAGCCTGTGCCAGCCTGGCCTCTCCAGAGCAGCCCTTTGGGATGCTGGGTGTCTGTTCCCCTTCCCCAGGATGTTTGTAGTGCATTTTGCACTCTGTCTTGTCACATTGCCTGGTCATGTTCCAGCTTTGCAGAACAGGAAAAGATTGTTGTGCTCACAGGTGAGCAGCTGGGTAAGGGTTAAAGTAGTAATTGTTTAAATCTTTTAGGCTTTCCTCCCAGTTCTGTGATAATTTGATGAAGAACTTCACCCTAATTAAATATTCAAATTAGGAATAAGTGTCAATATGGCTTCCCGGTGCCTGGAATGATGATTAATTGTATTCAAAACTCTAGTGGCCGCTGTAATCTAAACCAAACCGTTGTTCTTGATTATTTGTGCAACACATTTACCATGTTTTTGTTTTAAAATTTAAACTAGTAATTGATTTGCCATATGCCACAGAACTGCACATACTTTCACGGTATGTGTTTAGGAACTTGAGGACTTTGTAATTGGGATTTTCTTGCTTTTCAATGGCAGCCTCTTTTTTTTGTCTTCTACAATGCAAAATGATTTGGCTCTCACAACACATAAGGAAAATGCATTATGCAATCAAGTTTGTAGGTATAAGCTGTATTGATCCTGGCCAAAGTTTACATTAATTTAAAATAAATTAGGCTTTGTTTCCCATTCCTCCCTACAATGTCATCTTTTATAAAAAGAAAGGGGGAAGGGGAGAGCTGATTTCCATCCAGCAGTCACTGCCCTGTCTTGTGGTATTGCAGCTAATGTTCTTGGAGACATCTCTCTGGCTGTCTGCATGCAGCTGGACTGATGGAATGCCCAGTTGTCCTACCTCAGGGACACCAAGTAGCCCCGGAGCAGGCATGCAGACCATCGTTTCCAGACGCCCTTGTTACAGCCACAGTCAAGACCCTGGTGTCAGACAGGGCTGGCGCTCCTCCCCAGCCCCACAAGCAGTGGTGGGAGTGCTGCCCACTGAGGGTAGGTCTGCAGGTGTACACCTGAATGTCACCTTCGTCACCCCCCTGCCACAACGGGATTCCTTGTGGTGTCTTAGCGTCGCTGTGTGTGAAAGGGAGAGCAGACGGGACTCCCCGTGGAGTGGGCCAGCAAGGGCTGGGCTGGTGTTGGTGTGTGTGGTCAGTCCCTCGGCGGGCGAGCGATTCGTTCTGTTGCCCACGTGGCCCGTGCACCCCCTCCAGCACCCGGCACGCGCAGGAGCTGCCTCCTTGCCGGGGCTCAGGGGCCTCTGCAAGCACACGGCCTGAAGCCGTGCTGCAAGGCTGCTGCCTGCCTGCTGGAGCCGAGGGCTGCATCGTGGTACTCCGGCAGTGCCCACCGTGAGCCAGCTGTGGGCTGGCCCCATCAGTCCTCTGGCTGAGGGCATGTGTGTCATTCCCCTGGAGTGGCAGTGGGCTGTGCTTGAGGGCTGTCTGGAGGGCAGGGGTCAGCCTCTCCAAGTTGGTACAAACTCCTAAAAAATACTCTCCTTAGAAATGGGCCTTTTAAATAGACCTTTATTTACCTCCAGAACAATTTCCACTGTGAAGAAAGCAGTTCCCCATAGAGGGCAAAGAAATTCAGTCTTTCTGCTATCTGCCTTGGTGCCTTGAAAAATATTTTTGGATACTTCTATTAAAAATCAAATGAGAAGCATGTCATGCCCAAAGACAGTGGTCTCCTGTTTAAAATGTGTTCATAACAAACCTGCCTCTGCTCCAGAGACTCTCATGTGGATTGTGTTTTAAACAGCAAACTGATAGCCAAATTCAAATATATTTTCACACCATCTTTTTTTTAGTTAAAAATAGCTTTGGAAAGCACAAGCAAGCTCAGACTGATGTTTGCTTTTTCTTATTTTATCTGTGCTGTTCACCATCATCTGCATCTAGGGCTAAAAATACATTGTTCTTCCCAAAATGTGTCCTGTTTTAGAGGCAGATAACTTCCAGATGATTCATGTGGTAGATAAAACCTGCTGGCTGAGGACATGGGTTTGGTGCACTGCTCTCACACACAGGGCATCCAGGAGGACACAAAGGCTGCCTGGTTCTCCTGGCAGGAGGGCGATGCTCAGTGTCTGCCCATGTTCAGGAGCTCTCACTCAGGTGAGGTGGGAGCTGCTCCCTCTGCCTCAGGCTGCACTGAGCCCCTCTGTGAAGAGGATGCATCTTTATTATGTGTGGCAATGCGGTCCAGAAGATTAATGATAACATTTTATTAAAATTCACACAGACCTGGGATCTGCATTAGAGAAATACAGATTTGGATTAAAGGGGCAAAGCCGTGCTGGCTGTTCGTGGGTGCTGCCTCGTGTGGAGCTGCTGTGCCTGGCCGGGGCTGAATGCCCTGCTGGGGATGGATGGCTGCTATTGCAGTCCTTGGTTGTTGGCCGAGCGCAGTGCTCAGAGGGGTGGAGGGGGCTGACACTGGGTGTAGACAGTTTTAGAAGCAATACTGAAATCAGCATTTGCTGCTTAACCTGCCTGGAGCCGTCAGGCTGGAGTGAGCTGACAGGAGCAGAATCTTCCGCTCTGTAGTAACACCTTTCCTCTCTGTCCCTCAGGCATATCTCGCTGACGCTCCCAGCCAGCTTCCGGGGGAAGAGCCACAGCACCCGCCTGGACTTGGAGCACCAGCACTCCAACCTGTACGCCATCTCAGGTGAGCTGCCGTGTGCTTCTCTGCTCTTGTGTCATCAGTGGTGTAACCAGTACAGCAAACCTGCACGTGCAAACGGCCAGGTGTGTGGTACCCACGAAACAACATCCAGCTTTTTATCAGTGCCATTTAACAGTTGAGAGCAGCTGAGGTGCAGAGAGACCCCAGGAAATGCCCAGGGACACTTGTTCCCAGCAGCAAGTGTTCCTGATCCCCAGGGAGATCACAGCCACTAGGGAGGGATGCTGCTGCCTTCCGAGGTGCTGAGTGAGAGCTCTGATGGGAAGCAATGCTGACACATACTTTGCTCCTGATATTATTCATGGTCTTCACAAGTGAGTCATAAGAGACATCTTTGCCTGTTTCACAGGAGGCTTAATCTTGCCCAGCAGGGATGAGTTTCAAACACAGTGGTCTTTGCTACCCTCAACATACGTATTGAAAACAGATGAGACCTTTACTCCCTCTCATTTCCATATTCCCTATATTGGCCATGCATATGTATTTGTTTCCCAATGTTAGGGAAAACTGGGAGTTAGACACTAGAAAATGCGGGTTCTGCACTGATTTGTGAGAACCATGTGCTTACACATGCACACTTGGTCTCTCTAGCTGCAGCTTTCGCTCTGTTCATCATTCCAAGCCAGTATACAAGTGCTAGAGCCAGTAATAATTTCCGGATATTAACATGGAAAAAACCTGCCAATGAATATTTTAGCCAGTTTTTATTTTTAACTAGTACTAATCTGCAGGGAGTTGTTTACTGAAATAGAATGGGGAAGATCAAGGCTGTTCCTTCCCCCATGCAGGTAGAGGTACCTGTTACTGTGCCTCAGGACTGCACAGTGGGTTGGGTTGGAGTTGGGGTTCCTGTGAGCTGTCCCTGGCAGCTCTGCTCTTTGGGAGGAGGTTCTGGCTCTGAGTGCTCACTTTCTTAAAGGAGGAGTGAGCTCAAAAGAAATGTAGCCAGGTTCTCTGGGCCCAAGAAGAACGGGCTCTGGAAGCAGGAGGCCAGGATGCTTTAGAGTTGTGCTTTGTGGGCCCTGTCACTCTGGGAGGTGCTCAGAGCTGTGTGGTCTGGGAGGTGTTCGTGGAGCACAGCAAAGGGAGTTTTGGTTCTGTGGAGTAAGAAGTGCTGGGCACAGCTCTGGTGCAGGACTGCATTTAACCCACCCCTTCTCCTGGGGTCCAGTTTGTGCTCTGTGCTCCAGCTCCGCAGTGCTGGGGTGCAACAGTTTTTCCAGTTTATTTTTTTTTGTAGTACTATTACACCTGAACAAATATTGTCATAGGCATGGTAGAATCACACTTAGCACAAGTTCTGCTCTGTTACGTTGTTTTTGCAAGAGGAAAAAGACACTGGCTTTAAACCTGACTCTGTCAAAACTTAATGAACGTCTAGTCCCTTCATCTGGCTGAAGGACATTTTAGGACAGTTTGGAAATCCAGCAGTGGATTTAGTGGGCTGTGCAGTCGAAACTGCTTGTGCATAATCAGGGAAGAGAAGATGGCAAAAATGTACCATTCACAGGTTCTTCCTATTAATAGTGAGTGACACTTGTAACATGGGAACATGGCATTAATTCGT
The DNA here is from genome assembly GCF_017639235.1 of Corvus kubaryi. Lineage (NCBI taxonomy): Eukaryota > Metazoa > Chordata > Aves > Passeriformes > Corvidae > Corvus > Corvus kubaryi. The sequence continues at coordinate 31,025 of NW_024581986.1, forward strand.
GCACCATAATCAAAGGGTTATTTAAAAGGTAATCTCTGCCTGGAACTGCAGCTTCGGGTTCCTACAGAGATAGAGTATAATAATTGCGTAATCCTTGTCAGTCCTCGTTTTTCTTGTTACTCTCCTACCCCAGTACATTTGGAAATGAAAGGGAAGGTGTGTTCCTGTGTTCGCATGAGACAATTCTGTGTGGGGATGGGAAGCTGTGCTTTCTCTCCTGGGAAAGTGCCAAATGCACCAACTGCAGCAGCTCTGTGTGGGTGTTACTGGGACTGGCCTTTCTACAGGATGTGCTGGCCTCTGCGCATGGTGCAGCCTGAGGAGGTGCTTGCTTTACAGAGAGCCTGAACGCTTTACCAGATCCTTACAGGCAAAGCACAAAACAAGGCCTGTGGAACTGGACAGGGCATTAGTTCTTCATGTTTGCTTGAGCACATTTTCAAGTATATAACTCTTATTTTTCCTCCAGTTGCACATTCTCCTCCAGAAATGCTGTTATATGAGTTGTGCGTGTGTTGTAATGGCTATTTCAGCTGTGAGCTCTTTCCAAAGAAAGGGTCTTGTTATATGACACATCCTGTGCATTGACAGGATTTTCATGCACAGCTCCTGACCACGGCTGCCTTGTCAGCAGCTGCAGTGAGGTGCCGTGACAATTCTCTTTGTGTGCTTAAACCTCGCCGAGGTGGATTAGCCCCCAGACGCGCTCTGGAAGCCATTCCCAAGTTTCCTGTTCTGTCGGTGTCGTGTGCAGCCAGTCCGGACTGCCTGGAGTGCTCTCTGCAGTGCCATGGCAACAGGAGATTTAGGAACAGGCTGCCACTGCCGGCCTGAGCCACGCTGCCGGGCTCCCTTTGCTGGGTGTCCCCACCGCAGCTGTGGGTGCGGGGAGGATGTGCGGGCCACGGTGGCACGGGGCCAGCATGCTGGGTGAGGGGAGCTGGGCCTCCAGCAGACACAGGGTCCCTCTCCATGTATGGGCAGGCCTGTGGGCTCCCTCTCTTGGCTCCCACATCAGAAAAGGGGTTCTTGGGGCTGGTGAGGGCAACAAAAGCCATTATGAACAGTCTCTTCCAGTTTTGGTATGGCCTCAGTCTGTGCTTGGGAAGGGAGGGCTGTAATGGGGGTAGAGTGAAGAGCTGCAGCGTGGGCTCTCTTCGCTGTCTGTAGAGACCCAAGATCTTCTCAGTATTCGATGAAAGCAATGCTTCCAGCTGCAGTTCAGCATGTTTGTGGGAGGTTAGATGCATTTTGGCTGTCAATCCTACTTTGTATCACAAATATATTTTGGCAGAATGACCATATCCTCACTGGAACTGCCCATTACCCCTTGGGCACTGTAATGCAGTTGTTGTTTGCACAAAACTGGAGTCAAGGGAAAAATGGTCCTGTAAGCAGCAATTATAGTTTTTAATCAGTCTTTTGTCGTTGCCAGTCTTGGCCATGACACACTGGGTGACCAGAAAGTTAAGGAGACTTCTCTTGGCACAGTAAACTGGTGAGTGAGTCCCTGGCAGGGTGCAGATAGGGAAGCACTGCCCACAGCTCGTGGCGGGAGCCTGTCACGTGCTGCAGCAGCGCAGCACTGGCACTGCGGGCATCATCCTTGTGCCCCACAGCCTCCCTGGTCCCACCCCATGCCATGCACCCTAGACCAAAAGGCAGAATTAGTTCTAAGTTGATGTGCAGAATGTCTGTGGGTGCTGCTGGGAGCAGGGTGCCAAGGAGCTGACAGGTTTAATGTGCTTATTGGGGCAGGCAGCTGCTGGAAGAAGAATGCCTCACTCCAGACAGACCTGTTGACAGATATGGCTCAGTATTTCACAGCGCAGTCTTTCCTCATGGCCTTCAGTTTAATTAAGATGTTGTCGTGACTACATACTGCCTTCATTTCAGACTTGAGCATCTTCTGCCTGCATATTGCTTCAGCTTATCAGAGGCACAAGCACAGTGAAGGAGAGGCAGCCCTCACAGGCAGGAACAGATAGTAATATACAGGGAAAATTCCTCAATGAAGTGAAAAATTATTTATAATAATTTATAATAATGGTAGTCAAATAGAAGGGAAATAAGTCACTCTAAGAGTATATAAATTTTTATGATAGTGTATAAACAGCCATAGCTTGCCTTGTCTCCCATCTATTCCTGCAGAGAATGAGGGCAACATCTAGCATAAAGAAAAATACAATAAGAAAATGAAGAAATGAATGGGAAGAGCTGGAGGATTGATCACCCAGTGTATTTGTATATCCTGATGTAAAAGGTGCCGCTGACAGGTGGCCAGGTTTCTTCTGTATAAAACCATGTGTGTGCTGTCAGGGCAGTGTGAGCAGCCTTGTTTCGATTGATGAATTGCCTGCTTTCTTGATTAAACCTTCCGTCACTTACAAAACAAAAAGCCTGTGTTTCGATGGCAGAGTGGGACATGTCAAAAAAATCTGTCTGCTTTACCTTTGTGCAGATGTTGGGCACAGACTGTAACATGTATTATTAAAATGAATGTGGCATTTACTGTGCATTATTTCTTTCCTGGGAGAAGGGACCTGTAAATTATATGCTAATAATAATCTTTAACCCTTTCAGGAGGAACCAAGAGATGCAGGAGTGCAAATATTCTGCAGGCCTCACTAATTGGATGGGCTCTAACACCACTGCAGCACTCTTAAGTTGCTAAGCAGTGGGTTCCAGCCCTTGCTGCCAATGATCTGTGCATTCTGCTGAGCAGGGTTGTCTTTTTTTTCCCCCTGAAATTTTGCTGTAGCCATCTTCAGCGTTCTATTACAGATAGATGTGTTTTGGGGCAGCAGCAGATAAGCATATGTAATTTGACTCTAGAACAATCTATTCCCTTCTCTTGGCTTGTTCTCAGATTAGGATAGAAATTGTGTTGTATGGAGTCTGTACAACCCCATCAGAATGTGTACACAAAGCAATTAAAGCCTCTGTGCACCAGTTTTGTGCAGGAGATGAGTGTATGAACTTCCAGATCCTGCTGCAGCTGGCAGTGTGTAGCCAGAAACCCAACTTCAGTCATATGAACCTTTCCACGGATATTTATTCTGGCAGAAATTTGGAGATAGCAAGATGATCAGTTACCCTTGGGTAGGACCAAGGTTCATCTTTTGAACACTTAAATGTGGAAACTGTGCTGGGAAAGCAGTAGAACAAAAGCAGAACATACTATGATATATGTTGTTGGTAGTCAGCCCCAAACAATTAAAGTATTTGTGCAAGTACCTTCAGAAGTGAATCGTGTTAGCTGGACATACTAACATGTCATCCATAAATTTGGGCATCCATCCTCACGTCATGTTAATCCATAGAAATAAAACAGGATCCAGAAGCACAGAATCTCTCACCACTTGGAGCATTCTCAGTTCAGTTCAAGACCTTGCTGAGCTGCAGGTGAAGGTTTTCCTTCTCTTTTAAGGGGAGAAAAGCCATGTCCTCTGGGTTGGAGTTTAGATGTCAGATCCCAAAAAACATCACACACTTTATGTTCCAATAAAGCAACGTCCATGCTGGGACCGAGGCCGCAGCACCTGCTGTTCATTTTCCTGAGGAGCGATGGGTTTTTGAGCAGTCATTTGATGCTCAAAAATACATGCTTTGCATGTATTTCTTACCTGAAAGGTACTGTTTTGTAGTTGTCTTTAACCACTTTAGTCAATACATATCAAGTTATTTGCGTGAAGTATTTTTCTGTGAGAAGCTGGGCTGAGCATCAGGGAAGGGAAGTGCGGCCGGCTGCCAGCGCAGCGTTGGCTGGAGTGTGCGTGCCAGCGTGCCTTGGAGGAGGAGGTTTCCATGTGCAGCTCTTACAGGTGCCAGTTTCTCCACAGCTCTGGCTTGTTTATTTTGGAATCAAGCACCAATATTTATTACCTTAGGGAGGTAAATATTTACTTAAATGAGTATATATTGTATTTATATATAAATAGTTTTTTATTATATTTAAATATTTATTGCCCTCTTTAAGACACTTCCTGTGAAAGGTCAAAGCAAACTGTGGTCTGAGAGGTTGGAGAGGGAAACACTGTGGGCAGAGGCTCTGGTCCAAATTCCACCTGCTGGGTCACACAGGTGAGCGTTCCCAGCAGGAAGCCCAGGGGCAGAGCCCCCTTGGGGAGGGGACAGAGGGTCTCAGCCTGGTGCAGCCCAGCCAGGGCGGGGTGGGCCGGGGTCTGGCCATGGCACGAGGTCGAGCTGAGCTGGGGTTCGTCTGCAGGAGCGTGGGCTGTTCCTGCAGGCACTGCAGCGACATTTGGCGTTCGCTCCACGCAGGTTTCTAATCCAGCTCTCTGGAGGCAGCTGGATTAGGCAGGGAGAGTGGAAACTGCTGTTAATGATCTGGAAAAACATCAAAGCCAGTGGATTCCTGAGAAGGAAGCCGAGTTGCTTTTCCGTCCTGCAAGCTGCGGCTCTCGGCAGGGGGCAGGTGTCATCTGTCTGGGCAGTGGCGTGGGAAGCGTTTGCTTCACACACTGCTCCTAAGACAGCAGTTTGCTTCCTGGTTCCTCCTCCTGTTCAGGAGGGGCTAACTTGGGAATGCCTTGGGCTATCTATCCCCCCCCCCTCCCTTTTTTTTTCCTTGGTAGTGACAAAAGAAGTCTCTTTCAGAGGTCTTTCTAGATACAGATTTTGTTATATTTCAGTGCCCATATGTCAACTTCCTTCTTGTTGTAAAATGCCAGGTTATCTGGCCACGTGTGCCACTTCCTTAGTTGTCTCTTTCCTTTTAAAAGACACTGTTGCTCTCTTCTGTATGTAGGAGGACAGATGTTTTAATCAGAGGTTAATAAATTATTTTCACAAACTATTGTTTTGCTTCATCCTTTTTGTAGATAATTAAATTATGTACTTGGCACAGCATGTCTGCTTTACTAAAACAGGTAATTTTGAAAAAAAGGGAGATTCTATTTTTTGGCTCAGTGCACAAAGGATTGCTTTTATCTTCATCTTCTAGCACAGTTCCTGGTGGTTCTGCAATCGCCTCCAATGTTCAAGGGGTTTGAGACCCCCAGTCTTGGAGGGGAAGGTCCTGTGCTGCATCTTACTGTTGGTTCCCATCCCTTCACTTACGTTCTTGGCACTTTTTAAGAGTAGAAGCAGAACTAAATTTATATTTTGTGACACTGAATTTTAATCAGGATGGTCCACAAGCCAGACAAGTTGTGACACAAGCTTTATTCTGCATTGAAACCTCTTTACTGAAGCTGAGATTAAAGTCAGCCTGTTCTTTACTCTATTGCAATTTCCAGTCTTTGGACTAAGAGACCTGGATAATCTTCCAGCTATGAAAGGCTCTATTAATATCCAGCAGTTCAGGGAGGCTGGAGTCTCATGTAAAATGCTGCAGCTGCATATTTCAGAAAGGGATGTGTGTTACTTAATACTATACTTAATGAGATTCAAAAAGTATGTTTGTTATTAAATTAGCCCATCCGTGGTGTACAGACCCTTGGTGTGCTGTGTCAGCATGGCCCACATGTTATCCAGGCTGTGCTGGGGCAGCAGCCCCAAATGGGGATGATGGCACCATGAGTTCTCCCACAGGTGACATTTTTAAGACAGACAATTTTTTGATGAACCTGCTGTCACCTGAAGTGCCATTCGTTGTTTTCCTCTGCTCAGCGCCATGTGCTGGTGTGGGAGGTGGAGGCCCTGGCTGGGTGCTGCCCTGCCCTCGCATTGGTCCCAGCTCCCTTCGGCACGGCAGGCGGGCAGGGGAGCCGTGTCCCCTCCTGCTCGTGTCCCTCAGCTCACACGTCACCTTCCAAGGAGGCTGCTCAGACTCTGCCGGGAGGATTATCTGGCTGTAACCCTGTAGCCTTGAATTATGTATGAGCAGGCGTACCGGGGACAGCCTGGGGGTACATGCGGGGGCTGCAGTGGGGGTGATGGAGGGAAGGGCGATGGCGAGGTGACGTGGATGCCCCGGACAGGGGTGCCCTCGTTCTGCACGCCCCGCAGCAGCAGTGGGTGAGGGCCAGTGGCTGATGGAGGAGGATGAGCTTGCGGGACTGGCGCCGTTCCGTGGAGCACAACCTTGGGGTGGCCTGTGCTGTGTTTGTTTTGCTTTGCCGAGTGCCAGAGTTTAATTTTTTTTAAATGGGAAGCCGCTCAGAGGTTCGGATATTTAAACAGTTATTAACCAAATGACAATTAACAGATTGCAGAGACAGATTTTCTTTTCAAAACCTCCAAAATTGAGTACAGTTTGCAAAACTATCACAGCATAGTAATGACAATGAATTTTGATTTCCTGGAACTGATATTAGACTCCTTATTAAACTATGTGCATCTGCTTTTAATTTACTCCAAATAATTGGAAAATGCAATGAAGCTTTCCAATTAAAGCTTGGCTTTATGCTGTTTAATAATACCCCCCATAATATTATAGCTTATGAAGTGACAGGTGAGTTGGTGTATGAATAAAACATAAAGGCAGCAATAAGGGACAGAAAACCAGAGACAGTTGTTGGGGATTTTAAATGCTGGATGTAATTTGCATATATTAATCTCTTCTTTTCAGCCTTATCAGGCGTTCTTCAGTATTTGAAGTTAAAATAGCATTGACAGGCGGGAGTACGCTTAGTTTTTTCAAGGATTTATTACTTGTATAATTTCTGATCTTTAATAAGCAGATATGACTGATCCTCATAGTTCTATAGAAATCGGTTAATTGTTCCAGATGGCGCATACTGATTATGCAAAATTACTTTTCACACCATTTTTTTTTTTTGATGGAGTTTGGAGTAAAATTAAATTTTTTATAGCCTTCTTATCATGCTGTTTTACAGTGGGTTTTGCACAGAAGTTGAATTTAATCTACTATATTACATTGACCAGCAGAGTTATTCTAATGTAGCATTCTGTGATTTGACAAAGAATAATAGAACACGTTGCTCATTGTGCATTTCTGTGCTGCTAATAAAAAGGAGTTGCAGTGCAGCAAACCAGGCTGTTATTTATGAAGAATGCTTAATTTGCACAGTTAAAAATGCAAAATTGTTACAATGAGATGTTCGCTCTTTTGGACAGAAGGCTTGGGCAGAATAAATGTAAATAGTCTTGTTGCTACGGATTCCGTCAAATAAAGCAGGAGTTTTTAAATGCCTGGTGTGGCTGGGTGGGATGGTACTGGGAGGAGCAGCCATCCAGGCAGCACGTTCCGGCTCCGAGCAGGAGATGTCACGGGTGTTTTCCCTGATTATCACCATCCGGATATCTCAATGGCATCATTTCATAATTGAAAACATTTGTAAAGGTTGTTGGGCTTCATTTATCTAATGAAAAGCTGTTTATACAAAATAAGCCACACATAAAACCCTCTTGCTAATAAGTTTATTGCAATTTGTTTTGGCAGTTATTTGAGGGAGGTGTCCCGTGGCCTTGCTGTCCTGGCTGTGGTGCACCAGGGCCCAGGGTGGGTGCCCATCCATGGGCATGCTGTGGGCAGGGGCTCCTGCCAGAGCAGGGGGACAGTGCCATGGGCACTGCTTTAGGTTTGTCCAGAAGTACTGTCAGGCCATGGGTAATTTCGGTAGGTCCCATCCCTCGCTGGGCCACGGGCAGCACGCAGAGCAAGGGTCCTCCTTGGCCTCGGGCTGGGGTCCACCCTGGGGGCTGCACTGCCACCATGCCTCAACCTCTGGAGGGCCCAAAGGGGCCAAGCCCAGGGCATCTTACTGATCCTTGAAAAGCAGAACAGCAAATGTTTAAAAAATGACCTTATGGTGAGTGGATAAGTGGGGGCACTGTAAATGGACTTCTATGAAGAGTGCATATTTTTAACTCAATAGAAAAAAAGACAAGTAATTAACTCAGCTATTAGAAAGCTCAGAATTTCTCGTATCTCCTTTTGAACTAGAAAATAGTTTTGTGTATACTTTTATATGTACATATAGATATGAATATATAATATATATGCAGACAACTAATGGCATAAATCAGAAATTATTAGAAAATATTTGTTCTAATGAAGTAATAATTTGGTGGTAATGTATTTCATCAGTGTAGCTTAAGGCTACATTAAGTGGACAGACTTTATATGGATTCTCTAATTTTAATCTTCAAAATGCTGTCTAATGTCTCATTAAGACTTTCATATAATGTATCTTAAGTACAGTCATTAAATATAGTTTAGGGAGATGTATGTTCAGATATTGCTTAAAGATGTTTTAATAGGCCCATTTACTCTGATGATATTAATGAGCTCTTAACACATATTAAGCTTCTAAAACTAGCGGTGTCCCCTTGCAGTGAGCAAATCAACATAGGAATTGTGGAGGAATTGGATGCTCCAACAAAGCCAGTTTTCCACGGAGTCTTCAGGGCCCGGCTCCATCCCTGTAGCTGTGTCAGCACAGGGCGGTGTCCCCACTCCTGGCGCGTGCCTCGGGCCTGCGGGGGCTTTGCGTGGGCGGCTGCTGTGTCATCGCATCCACGCTTCAGGGCTGCGGGCTGGGAGCTGGCTGAGCCCGTCTCAGTGTCTGTGGCATGCTGCACACATTTGGTTGCGTATCTATTAAAATAAACAAATCACATGGTTTAAGGGAAGAGCCAAATACAGGCCCGTGTTTAGATAAATTCTGCTTTTTGATCGTCTAAAGTGAAGATGCAAGAGTCGTAATTAAGATAATAAAAACTGCTCATTCTCTGTTGTCACTTCGGTTCCAACTCAGAAAGTTATTGCAAAGAAAATTCTCTGGTTTCATCACTCAGCTCTTCTTAACAAATCCTTCTGAGTTCAGAGACTTTTATAATTACTAAATTGGTTTGTTAGAGGGAGATAATGGCAAATTTCTTCTTTTCATAATTGGACATTTCTTCCCTGTAGGCTAATGCAGGCGCAGCACTCACATACACAATGAGCTGTGCTTTTGAAAAACCGTAACTGGCTAATAAGTGCCGTGGTGTCATCGGAGAGTAATGGTGTGCTGATTAGCATAATTAATGACAAATGGTGGTGCAGAGTGGGTGGATTGGTTTAGCAGATGATGAATGCGCTGCGCCAAGGCCGAGCCCTGCCGTGGTGGCTTGGCAGGCTGGCAGCGCTGCCACTTGCACCTGCTGCCACTCCCCACCGGCCCAGGGCTTGGTGGCACGGCCACGTGCGGGGTGGCTCCGGGTGCTCCTCGGCCTGGCCGGGTGGCACGGCGTGTCCCTGGGTGGGGCTGGTGGCCGATCCCCACCGTGCTGGGGCAGGGAGCTCTGCAGTGCCGGCACCAACGGAGGGGAGCCGGGGGCTTCTGTGGGCCACCAGTGGCCCTCATCCTCCGAGGGCTGGAGGGCCACGCCAGGCACTGGCCGTGCTACAAGATGGGCACATTAATCTGTGATTTGATTAATCAGGGCTAATTTGCATTCACAAATGAGACTGGTAAAAATGAAGTTACCTTTTCACCTTTAGAAGGGAGGAGGGATTATTTCTAGGTTGTCTCTTTTGTAAGTGATAAGCAACTCTTTTACCAATAAGGATGAAAATACTTAATTTGCATTAGCAAAAGAAGCTAATTATTATATAGTTAATTAGCATCTGGAAATGAGGATTGTCTTAATTACAAAGCACAGTTTCCTTAATAGCTACAAAACTGTAAGTTTGATGTGTGTGGAGATTGGTGACTATTATTATGTAATTACTGATCATATTAATGGTGCAGTGTATTTAGATATCATTTGCATATGCAAATGAAATTTACCTGATAGAAATATGTAGTTCCAGTAATGATTTTGAGCACTTAAAAATTAAATCCCATTAGAAGATCTGGATCCCGAGTGGCGCAGTGGATCTCCTCGTGCAGAAGAGCTTTTGGCTCGGCAGGGCTGTGGCTCTGTGTCTGGCTGTTGGGAGGGGGAGGGCACCTCCCCTGCCCTTTCACCCCCAGCCCGCGGTGTCGGGGCCTTTCCCCTGCAGCCGGGTGGTGCTGTGTGCCCGTGCCCTGTGCCATCCTCCCCAGCACATAAGGGCTTAGCTGTGGGCCTGTGCCCGGGCTCTTCTGGCAGGGTGGGTGTTCCACGGCATGGTGGAAGCATGTTCTGTGCATCAATGAGCTCCAGGGCAGAAGATGGGTATCCCCACATCCTTCCCAGCTGTGCTCGTGATGTGTTTCTTTCCACTAACATGCAGGCTTGCTTAGAGAATGGAGAGCACGGTGTTATCAGGGCAGCTGATCCAGCTTCTTTCTCCTGCTTTTATTGGAAACACAAAGCTGCTGTGTGTTAAAAATAACTTGAGTCCCTTAAACCAAAACCATATAAAAAGAGGATGGTGCACTGTTGTCTCCCCTGGGAGTCCTGTGGGACAGATGTTGGTCACTCAATGCACTGCTGGAGGGTGTGGGGTGCTGCTGGGCAGGATCACAGCATCATTGCAAGTGTGAGCATCTGCCCCTGGCCAGTGACCTGGCTGCTGTCCAGAGAGTCTGGGAAGCCCAGGACTGTCGTGGTGGCAACAAATCCCATGTCACACCCACCATACGTGGCTCAGCAAAGGAAAAAGCTTCCGGGGCCAGACACTGTAACAATATGCAGCGTGTGGATTTAATACCCCCTGCTCCTACCCTGCAGCACTGCGAGCTTTGTGGATGTTTCTCTCATCAAGCAGCAGAAATTTACAGCTGCTGGCCAGGGAACACTGCAGCCATTGTGGGGCTGCCTGAGATGCTTTTTGCAACTGCTGCTCCAGCCTGTGCTGCCCGGCTGCCGTGGCAGACAGACATTACATGTTTAATGACTTCCAAGGAGTCTGTCATTACAGCCAGAGCTGAGGGGAATGGAAAAGTGTCTGGGTTTCTCTTCAGCATGCAGCCGTGAGCAGACGCTGGAGTGCCTGCCTTTGCCTTTGCCTTTGCCTTTGCCTTTGCCTTTGCCTTTGCCT